>NC_067142.1:24300557-24338057 GCF_903995435.1 Acomys russatus | reverse complement strand
GTGTGTGTGTGTGTGTCTGTGTGTGTGTGTGTGTGTGTGTCTGTGTCCCTCTATGAGCCAGGGGATAGTTAAATGTCCTGCTCTATGATCCCATTTCCTTGAGACAGGGTGTATTATTGAACTGGGAGCCAGGCTTGCAGTCAGCAAGATCTAGTGATCCACCTATCTCTGCCCTTCTCCACAATGCGCGGCCTATAGGTACATCTTTTTAAATGTGGGTCCTGAGCTCAAGTCCTCATGTCTGTGCAGAAAGTGTTCTTACCCACTGAACCATCCCCTCAGCCCTCTTCATATTTTCTAAGCAATATGTATGAATGAAAAAAATTCTATTCTTTAAGAACAACATTGTTAGTGGATGCTGTGGGTATCTCCCTTCACAGCCTCTGTGGGAAGGTTTAGACCCTCTTGACTCACTCTATTAATTATAATATATCACTCACTCTATAGAAGATATGAGAAAATCTGAAACTACAGGCCATATATGGACCTAGCCTGTAAAGTACACGAGGCAAACTAACAGGTCCTGTCTTCTGCTCAGATAGCCAAGCTTCCCTAAAGCCACATCCCACATGATATAAAATCAATACAGAGGTCAAGATCCTCAAGAGGTTTAAGAGTCAGTCAGATGGCAAGAATGATAATCTTGGCTGGACAGCTGCTGTAACTGCATCCAGCATGTTACTGCCTGGATAGCTCCAATGCAGAACTAGCTGTTTAAAAGACACCTCAATTCAAGTGTACTGGCATAAAGAGAAAAAGATCCAAACTTTAAAGATACATCTATACTAATTGTAGAGGGACTACACAGATGCTTGTTAACGCAAGACCCAGTGGTACCCATTCTTATCATGGCAATATATTGTGCCATGCACAACCTCCATGTTTGTATATGTGATGGACTGAGAATGAAAAATACAGACACTCTTCAATCGAATTATTTATATCCCCCATTATACCTGTCCATGTTTGGGCATTTGCTTGTAGTTCAACCAGATAGCTATTTAGGGATTTTTTTTTTCTCTTTTTGGTTTTTATTGCCATTTTTGTTTCTGTTCTTAGCACAAAGACGAACCATTTCTACTCTCAACTTTTTAAATAGTATTTAAATTTTTCTTTTCAACATGTATACATTTATACAATGAATTCTGGTCATAGCTATCCACAACTAACTCCCTTCAACTCTGCCTACTGCCCCCACCTCATTTCCTGCACAACTTCTTGTGCTCCAGGTTTGTTATTAATAACCCCCAAGAGTCCAGTTAGTACTGTCCATATGTGTACGGGTGTGTGACCATCCACTGGGGCAGCCTACAAGTAACCACTTCCTCAAATGAGAGTGATCTTCCTTCCTTCCGCCTTCACCACCTGGCAAAAGCTCTCCAGCCAAGGGTAAGGCCTTAGGGCCTTTCCTGTAGTTTTGCTAAGAATGTTGACTAAGTCGATCTTGGGCCAGTCTTGTGGAAGTAAGGACAGCCATTGTAAACTGATGTAGGCGACAGTCGCATCATGCCCATAAGTCAGCATTTCCTGCCCTGGGTGTTGATGGTTGCTTGCTCTTACTACTTTGAATGAATATGAGTTTCTGCATTAACCACTGTGAATCTGCAAAAACCAACCAACTACAAGAACAGCAACAAAAGCCAACCTTCTTTGACCAAAAGTGAGATGAAATTTGTTTTATGGATATAAATTTATTGATATAAGTTTATAGGGCAGTTTGTTAGCCATTTAACAAATGTGGACACTTAACAAACCAACAACAGATTCCTACCTAGGGCCTGTGATCTACCAAGACATGTACTTTTGAGCAGGTTTACAGCACCAGGCACGAAACTATATTCTCAACTTCTTTATGACTCTCTAGTCTTATTAATAACAATCTTAATCATCTTGGTTGAAGTTCCAATGGGGAGAAAAACATGAGTTCTCCTAATGATTACTCCTATGCTCATTACTCTCTCATCATTGCAACAGTGTCTGACAAATCCCTCACAAGGAGGAGAGATTCATTTGATCTATGCTTCTGTTGGTTTGTTTGTTTTTCCATAGAATTTAGTCTGTGGAAAGTGTGGAGAGAGTGTTATGGTGGTGGGACCGTATAGCAAAGCTTTTTACTCATGGTCTATATGAAACAGGAAATGTATGGCCTGGAGAGAAGATAGCACCCATAGCCCAGCTCCTGTGAGCTGCTTCCCCCAGCTAGACCACAGCTTTTAGGTCTCTTTTATCTCAATGCTGAATCCTTGAAATGAATCCACCAATGAGTTCAACCACAGCTTAGGACAAAGCCTTCATAGTTCAATCATCTCTGGACTTGCCACCCTATGCTCACCTAGAAGTTTGCTTCACTAACCTTCCCATACAGTTTTTGCTTTAGTCAAGCTATTGATCAAAATTCAGTATCAGAATAACTTATGTTTGGAACTGGGGGATGGTTCAATCTTCAAAGTGATTGCCCCACAAACATGACCTGAGGTCAATCTATGGAATCCATGTGAACACATCCAGGAATCATAATTCATGCTATACTTCAAATCATGGGTCAGCCAGCCTAGCCTGCTTGCCAGGTCTCTGGCCAGTGAGAGAACTCACCTCAAACAACAAGGTGTATGCTGCTGGAGAGAGAGCAGCCAAGGTTGTTCTTTGACCTATTTATGTACAAGAGAGGGGGGAGGGGCAATGTTTTAAACATTTGGGGATTTTTGTTGTTTTTATGACAAATATTTCATTTTTCTGTTCTCTCTTTGATAACTTGGGACTAGTTCCCATGATATACTTGAAGCATCAGAGGACTTCATCAAATAATACACATGCCTTGACACATCACTCCTTCCCCATCTTCAGGCTGGAATTTCTATTATGACTTCTGTCTTCTGAGCCTCCAAGTATCTGTATTTAAACCATTCTTTCCCTACTCTTGGTGCTTCAGTCACCCTAACTTCCATGGGACTTCTTGGTTACACACCTCCACATTTAAATAATTCTCCAACCTAGTCCTGGAAGTACAGGCTGAATGGAGATATTTGTTGTTTGAAAGAGGCCCTTTGGAGACATTGGAGAGGTCTTTGGAATATAATATATTTGAACATGAGGTGACCTAAGCCAAATGGTAGCGGGTGACATGGATGGTAATTCAGTGCCTTGTACTAGGATGTACAGATAGTCCTTTTATGATTTCAGGTAGCATTTTGTGAAATCAAGAAATGTGTTTGCACTGTTAATTTACATAAACACTCACTTTCCAAAGAGCCATATGTAGTTATTTTTCTAAATCCCCCCAAAAGGAAGATTAATTATTTTCTTAATGCCTTGTAGTTTTCAAACACTTCTCCTTTAAGAATTAAAGTTTCATACTATTATGTGGGAAATAGTTTCTTTCCTACTGGACAGAAAATGTCTCAGAAAAAAGAGTCTATGCATGACTACACACACACACACACACACACACACACACACACACGCGTGCGCGCGCGCGTGTGTGTGTGTTCAAGTGGGTGCATGTGTACATATGTATAGAAGTTAGAGACCAACTTCAGGGGTCATTCTTCATGAACTGCCCACCTTAGTCATTGAGATAGTTAGTGTCTGTCAGTGGCCTAGAACTCACCAAGAAGTAAGGACAAGAAAAATTGGTTTACCAGTAAGCCTCAGGGATTTAGTTGTGTCTTTATCCCTGAGGTTACAAGTACACACCATTGCACCTTGGCGCACTCTCTCCCTCTCTCTCTCTCTCTCTCTCCACACACACACACACACACACACACATACACACACACACACACACGCACACGCACACGCACACGCACACTGCAGGGATGCACCTCAACTCTTCATGTCTGTTCAGTGAGTATTTAGCAGACTGAGGTATCTGTTTGTACATGTTATGACCATGTGTGTGTGGGCATAGAATTAAAGAGCACAATGACAGGAATATAGGTGTGAATCATAATTCTTACATGTGACTTTAGGGTCTATTCTATGGGACAATCAGAGCTCAGGATCATCCATGAGCTGAGGAAGAAAGAAGAAATGATCTTACTCCATGCATAGTTTTTTCCTTCACTAAGTTCACTCATATATGAGGGTTGGTAATGTTCTCTTTCACTTGCCCTGAAAAGAATCTTAGAATGGAAGGTATTTGCATGTGTGTACATAGGAACACATGCAGTACAATAAGCAAACAAGCAAGCAAATAAATAAATAAAGTATATTTCAAAAATACCTATCAGAAAAGAGTATGTGAATTTAAGTCAGTATTTTTAAGTACAAAGGAATTGCTTATTTTAGACATAGTAAGAGAGTCTTTCTTTTTTCTCCTTTTTTCCTCTCCTTCTCTTTTTTTGCTACCTTCCTCCATCCATCCCTCCCATCCCCCCTTTGCCTTCTTTCTTTCTTTTTTTCAAGGTTTCAATGTGCATATTGAGTTGCCCTGGAATTCATGGTTGCTAGAATTTTTAACAGTCGCTTCTGTACACCAGCTAATATACAACTCTGTTCAAATAAATGATATGAACTGAAGTGGGGATTTTTGTTTTTTAAAATTTAACTTGTTATTTTATTCAGATTACATCTCAATTGTTATCCCTTCACTTTTATCTTCCAGTTCCTCCCTCCCTCCCTTTTTCACCCTTTTCCCCTTTCCTAGGTCTGTGACAGGAGGGGACCTTTTTCCTCACCATAAGGTCACAGCCTATCAAGTCTCATCCTGGTAGCCTGATTATCCTTTTTCTGAGTGCCACCGGGCCTCCCCACCAAGGGGAAGTGGTCAAATATGGGGCACCAGAGTTCATGTCCAAGTCAGTCCCCACTCTCCATACAACTGTGGAGAATGTCCTGTCCATTGCCTAGATCTGAGTAGGGGTTAATTGTTTACTGCTTGTATTGTCCTTGGTTGGTGCAGTAGGTTGAGCAGACTCCCCACCCCTGGGGATTTTCAATGGTTGCACTCTCTCAGACATCATGTAAAATTGTTGACACTACATAAATTTCCTCTCTACTATTAAAGAAGGAGAAGTCAATGTTACTGCCTTCAACATTTTCGTTCCTTCTATTTCCACTTTTGGTTTTTCTATCATTTTCCTTACAGTTTCTGAGTTTGTAACACTAACCATAATTTTCACAGGTTTGCAACTTTATTCTTGTTTAATTGAATTCAGGGCCACAACCTGTCATCTTCCAATGCCTCTTCTTGTGAATTCCTTGTTTTTATTATTTCTCACTTGACTGGGTTTTAGTATCAGAATGGTTTTTTAGGAATTATGTTTTTTAAGTCCTTGCATATTTACGAACATCTGTTTGTTGCCTCTATGGGAAACATGTTGGAGATCACTTTCTCTTCCTCTGTTCTCCTCCATGGCTCTCATGGAGTGGAAACAGTGCTTTTGATACACTTTCTCAGACCACTGTTTGTGTTTTTGTGTGTAAGTATGTGTTCTGCTTGTATGTGTATGAGAGCTTGTGTGTGTGTGTGTGTGTGTGTGTGTGTGTGTGTGTGTGTGCATGTGTGGGATAGAGGTTGGCATCAGGAGTCTTTTTCAATGACCCTCCACTATATATGTTATGTTAAGTTTCCTCATTTGAACCCAGAACTTTCCTATCAGATAGTTTAGTCAACTGGTTTGTTCTGGCAATAGTCTCTGCCCCCTGGGGGATGAAATAGCAGACAGGTTACCACACTTGCCAGTGTTTACACATGTACTTGAGGGTTGAATTCAGGCCTTTCAGCTTTTATATCAAGTGCTTTACTCATCCAGCCATCTTTGTAGACCTCAGGTCATCATGTGAGGCTGACAGGTTTTGTTTGTGAAATGTTTTCTTTTTTCTTTTACGAAAAGCTCTTGGACACTTATCTGAGCTATTTTGTACTTGGGAATGTCTGTAAAACCAGGCTGACTATCCTTTCCTTTCCAAAAACTCAGCATCATTGACCTTAGCAGGTTATTTACTTATTTCTATAAGGAGTGTAAAACTCATTTCTAGATACATGAGACAGCACCCTTCTTAACCCTGTCTTCAAAATAATCCCAATGGACCATGCTGTCTCCCTTGTTGTCATTTGTCTAGGAGTTGAAGCCAAGAGAGGTTACTAGTTCTCTGGCTTATTCATTTACAATCCTGCACCCTAACTGTTGACCCCTTTCTCTCTTCCCTGCCATGATGCCTTTTCCTGGATGTAGAGAATTCAAGGAAAAGGCAAAAAAAGGGGGAAGAATATCTGAAGAGAAGGCCTAGTAGTCAATTGCTTGTTGTGAAAGCATGAGGACCCAAGTTCAAGTTCTCAGAAGTTGCATAAAAGATACAGATTATGTACATATGTCCTTCATCCCAAAGCTCCCATGCTGAGATGAGAGGCCCCAGACATAGGAGAACCTTTAAAGACTCAAGTATTGTCTAGTGTAGCATATGCAATAGTAAAGAACAAGAAAATCCTATTTCATAGAAAGGGTACAGTGAAGACAAATGCCCAAGGGTGTCCGCTGAATCCCACCAGCATGGCTACACTCAGATACTTGCATACTTGTATTTATGTACACATACACACACAGTGCTCTCTCTGTCTCTGTCTCTCTGTCTCTCTGTTTCTCTCTCTCTCTCTCTCTCTCTCTCTCTCTCTCTCTCTCTCTCTCTCTCTCTCTCTCTCTCTCTCTCTCTCTCTCTCTCTCTCTCTCTCTCTCTCTCTCTCACACACACACACACAAAAAAAAAAATATTAAACTATCATGGCAGAATGATGCCCTGGGAAAGAAAGGAACATGATTTTGTATTCTGAACTCTTTTACCAGACATGTAAGAAAATGGTATTTCCAAGAATCCAAAGTCAAAAGCAGATAATGTCAATTACATTGGAAAACATTTCTTAGGCCTATGCCCTGTTGGAAGATTTCTCTTCCAGTCTGACAGGTTCTTGGAATTCTAGTGGTTAGGCATAATGTACTTTGTTCTATTATTCTGCTATAAAAATATATTCTGTTTAGAAAAATTAAAGGCATTACTTCAAGATCCATGCACTTATGTCAGCTCCATTATCTGGAGTCATAGTCAATAGTTATTTCAAATCTGCAGTTGTGAATTCTCAGTGGTGCTTGTCTTTAAAATAGGCTTCAGACAAGTCAGTTCCTGTGATTCTACACATCACAGGAATCAGTCAAATGGAAAGTAGTGAGCACCTGCTGAGACCCAAGCATAATGATTATGTTTGCACATATATAGCCCAATAATTAGTGGTCCATATATCACAAATAGAATACTGTGCTGGCTGGTTTTATGTCAATTGGACACAAGTTGCATTCATGTGAGAAGAGGGAACCTTGACTGATAAAATACCTCCATAAGATTGGGCTGTAAATAAGCATGTAGGGTGTTTTCTTAATTAGTGACTGATGTGGAGGTCCCCAGTTCCTTGTTGGGTACACTACCCCTGGGCTGGTGTTGCTGGGTAGTATAAGAAATCAAACTCAGCAAACCATGTTGAGAAATCCAGTAATCAGCAGCCCTTCATGGCCTCTGCATCAGCTCCTCCCCCCTGGTTGCAGCCATGCTTGAGTTTCTGTCCTGACTTCCTTCAATGGTAGACTATGATGTGGAAGTGTAAGCCAAATACACCTTTTCCTCCCATCTTGCTTTTGGTCATGGTATTTCATCATAGCAATAGTAAGCATAACTAGGACCAACACACAACTTCTATGAATTACAATCATCTCATGACTTATACCATCCAGAAGAATCAGAGGACAGATGTTAGGCTCAGTGAGATAAAAGGCTACAAGGGTTCTTGGAGGAGCATGGCCATTGAACTCTTGAACTCACGGCAGCTGTCATCACCTGCATAAGATCAGGCCTGACAACATCTGGCCATGAAGTGGGAGGGGCTCATGAGGATTTATAGGTAATTAATACTTGCTGGGGAGGGACAGAGGTTTACTTAAGAATTGTAGTTACTGATAAGATACCATATCCATCTTATAGATAATCTCTCATCCGTGCTCCCGTAAGTAACTCTAATTAAACTCAGTGGGTCACACTCAAAATGATATTAAAATAGAAGGATAGTTAGAAAGAGGAAGGGGGCGCATGGGAGTGATATGACCCAAATACATTATGCACACGAGTGGGAGTGTTATAATGAAAGCCGTTACTATCTATAATTAATATAGCTGAATAAGAACATCAAAAGGGGATAAAGAGACCACTCGGCAGGTAGGAGAGCATGCTGTGCAGGAGTGAGTGCCTGAGTCCAGATTCCAGCACTCATGTGATAAAACACCCAGAGGAGGCCTCATACGTAACTGTCACCCCAATGCTGTGGCCGGCAGGGATGGGAGGATTGCTGGGGATTGCTGGTTGATAGCCTACCTCCAAGATCATGGAGAGATCCTGCCTTAAGGAAGGGAAATACAGAGTGGTGGAGCAGGACATTACCTTATTTCTTTGGCATCTGTGGGTGTATGCAGGTGGGCTCACATGTGTGTAGCATTCTATACACATACACAAACATAAAAGTCTTAAATGTATGTTTCTAGAAGAGTGTAAAGTTGTAGATTCATGGTAGCCCACAAAGCCTAACTGTGAATTCAAGACTGGGTTAAAGCTAATTTGCTAGTGACCAGTACTCTCATTTTTCCTCCTTCACCCTCAAAGCATTCTCCCTCTATTGCTCCAGGCATGTTATCTGCTAGCAGTATTAATGTTTCACTAACTTAGGTGGCTCTGGGGTACACCATGCAATCCCTCTGCATTCTGTCATTCTTGGCACATGATGAAAATCCAATAAATACTTTTAAGGTACTGCTGATCATGTAAGTCTTGTCTTCTGAACTAAATTGTAAACTATCAAAGAACAGAGCTCATGGTTTATACTCTCAGTGGTCCACTGGAGTTGCCACTGATGAGCAGACAGTAAGAGCTCAGTGATGGTTTGGATGGGGCGGAATGAAACCACAGGAACACATTGCAGGAAGGCCTGCAGTAGTCCTGACTGTCAGCTGTGTGTCTCAGTAGTACTTTATACACCCCTGTGCACCCCAATCTTCACTTTGTGCCTATGCTCAGATGTCTCTCAATATTTGGTACCCTCTGAGGAAGTCTTTATATCTCTTTCCCTCTTGTAATATTAGGTCACATAGTGAGTGGTGAATGAGAGGAAGGAATTAACTCTCTATTAGTTGGCTGCTATGCCAAGCCCATGGTTTAGCTTTACAGATACCTACTTGGGTAATCCTGACAAACTCTGTGGAGCTCATGACTTTGCCGCCATCTGATAGTTAGAAAGGCTGAATCTCACAGAGATTTCTCACCCACAACCATTTGTCTTTGATCATGCCAGCGCATGTACCCATTCTTCCACTGACATTCATTTTTGCATTTGTAATGAGGTAACGAATGGGGACCATCCCTGGTGAACAGGGCCAGTTTTTTTTTTCTATCCCATAATAGATTCTAGATGCTCAGTTTGTCTAGATGGACACCTGTACACCTGTACATTGACATGTTTAATCTACACATCTTGCAGTAACTTAGGTTGACAGCCTCAGAAAGTCAAACCATCCTTGAATGAGAGGAGAAGCTGTAGTTACCAAGGAAGCAGAAAAAGCTCCGGGACTTACCACGAGCAACTACTTTGATGGAGCCAGTGAATCTCTCCATGTTTAACTACCTGGGGATTTCTGATTCTGCTCCAGACACTAAACCCAATGGCTAGCTCTCAGGCCCAGAAAGCAGCACCATGGGAGAAGTACTATGACCTCATCTTCACAGCTAGGAAACAGCAAGAAGGTAGCAATTCAGTACATAATGGCATCTATTTGCTTACACGCTCATGGCATAAATACCAGAAGTCTTCCAGCCCAGAATCTCTCAAACTATCATAGTTCTTGGTATATTATTGAAACATTAGTTGATTAATTTATTTATAATTACTTCTGGCTTAGAAGAAATCATGGGAGATCTTCTAATGTCCAGCTCTTTCAGTGACCCACAGCTTGTGGGTCTGTATCGGGCTCCAACACTTTGCCCTCATCTGTAGCTCTCTAAAGAGCTAGATAGCAAACACAGACTTTAAACATCAGTGTCTCAGTGAGATATGTTCTGGGAAGATGAAGCAGTTGAGCACCTGAAAGTATGAAATATCTGGGTAATTGATTCTTTCTCTAGAGGGGGAATTGTAATAAGGCATATTTAGCTTGCTGGATTAAAACTTTGCCTAGAGTCAAGGAATTGTTTGATGCAAATTTCTGCATTGGTCTCCCACAAGGCCAGCTAAGACCTCAGGATAGACCAGAGAGGAAGGGATTGCAGCTCATGTTCCTGACCTGGGAGGACTTTGCTGAACTTTGTGTCACCTTTTTGCAGAGCCAGTGGGTTGATAGTGTGCTGCTTGGCTTTAGTGTCAACTCAACACTCCTGGGGAGTCAGTCATAAAGAGGACTTTTCTAAAGGTTGGCCTGTGGGCATGCTTATGTGGGGCTTCCTTAATTGGGTTAATTGAGGTGGGAAGACCCACTCCAAATGTGGTTAGTGCCATGTTGTGGGCTGAACTGTGGTCTGAATAAAAGCAGCAGAAGCATTTCTCTTTGCTTTTTACTATGGGTGAGGTGACCGGCTGTTCAAGCTCCGGTTGATGTGACGTCTTCACAATGGTTTATTATAGCCTGGACTTATGAGCTAGAACACACCCTTTTCCATTAATTTGCTTTTACCAAGGTATTATATGATAACAACAGAAATGAAAGAAGGACAGGTGGCAACACAAATCAACACTGAAATGGCCGCAAACCTCAAAATGCCTGTCATCTATGGAGCCAGAACACTGACTATACTGCTTTGGTGGGTAGGGGATGGAGGTAGGAAATTCTAGCGAGAACGAAGCCCACCTGAATTCTTTTTGGTGTTATTAAAAGATGATTTTACAGAAAGGATAATTAATTATCTCCAAATATTAAAGGTATTAATTATTGTAATTTCTAATATTAAAGTTATAAGGTTTAAAACCCAATAAAAAATAATTTCTCTTTGTTTTTTTTTTCTTTCTTTCTTTCTTTTTTTTTTTTTTTTTTTTTTTTGAGATAAAGTCCATAGTGCCAGCTGACCTCAAATGTTCTATGTAGCTTAGGATGATCTTGAACTTCTGACCCTTTTGCCTTCATCTTATGTGGGGCTGCAGATGCGTACCACCAAGTCCTATTTATGCACTGCTGGGGATCAAACCAAGGGTCTGCTGAATGCTGGACAGGGAGGGACTCTACCATTTGTGCTCCATCCTTCGCCAAAGACAAAACTTTGAAGCCTAGACATAATTCTCATTTTCATTGTGTGTGTGTCTTTATTTGTTGGTTTGTTTATGACAGATTCTCACTATGTAAGTTAAACAAGCTTCAAATTCCAGAGTTCTGGCATCCACAGGCATTCAGAATTTTTGCCATCTTTGAACATATAATGGAAATTTTAATGTCGTGTTTTTCTATTTATTTCAGAAGTCTAGCAGGACCTTAAAGGTGAAGATCAAGGAGAACGGACTTAATAAAAGCTGGCAAACAATCACAGGAATTCCCTCTTCCTCCATACTTTATCAATCTGTGTAACAGGATAAAGGGGGAGATAGAATGGAGAGATTTGGAGGGGTAAAGAGAATTATTTCTCTATCTTATTTGCTTCAATGACATGAGGGGACCAAGGGTACCCTCATAGACAGAGAGGGAATCTGCAGGGACATTGAAACCCTGTCCCCAAGCCTGAAACTTCCTGGCTGCAGAGAGTCCGCTGCATGGTAGGCTGTGAGAGCTCTTGGAATGACTGACTTACCTACAAAGGGGCGAGCTTTAGGAATGCGTGAAGATGGAATAAGGGAAGAAGGAAGAAACACCAAAAGCCTAGCTTCGGTAGGACAGCATGGCAGGGGTGTGTGTAATTCCACACACAAAATACAAGTGTTCTTGTAGGTTTCTAGGACCCTCTGGATCCTTCTACTTTGCTATTCTCCCATGCTTGATAGGCAGATTTGGGCCCAGGGGTCCCGCTCAAACTAAGGCACCAGCCAAGGACAATACAGGAGGTAAACTTTAAGCCCCTACCCAGATCTAGCCAACGGTCAGAACATTCTCCACAGTTGAGTGGAGAGTGGGATATGACTTTCTCATGTACTCTGGTGCCTCACATTTGACCATGTCCCCTGGAGGGGGAGACCTGGTGGCACTCAGAGGAAGGACAGCAGGTTGCTAAGAAGAGACTTGATACCCTATGAGAATATACAGGGGGAGGTAATCCCCCTCAGGAACAGTCATAGGGGAGGGGAATAAGGGGAAAACAGGGGGCGGGGAAGGAAGAATGGGAGGATACAAGGGATGGGATAAACATTAAGATGTAACAAGAGTAAATTAATTTAAAAATTAAAATAAAAAATGTAATAAAAAAAAAAAAACAAGTGTAGGAGGCAGGCTTTGAAGAACTCAAACTGAAAGCCATTCTGTCTGAGAAGCCCTCAGGGCAGAGCCAGGATCCTGCACTCATGCTGAGATGGAAGCTAATTTACCACACCACTGGATTTTATTTAGGTACTTGGTTTATTAACTGGGCTTTGTAAGCCCTGTTACAAGCAATGATAAAATTCAACGGTCACCTCCTTGATTGTGTAGCAAAGGAGACAGTGAGATAATTTCTCTCACTGTTCAGTTTGAGATACAATTTTAGTCTAAGAAAGGGAGGAATAATTTTCAAAGGCAGATTTTGCAGGGATGATATGATTCTTTCTCGTGTTTTTAATAGATTCACACAGCTTGCAAAGAGCCAATATCAACTACTTGGCACCTCAGTGATTGAAGTGTATGGCTGGGGGATCACCATCTCTCTGGATGTCCTGTAAATATTCAGAGCGTTTTGCTTCTTGATATTTGGAAGGGGAGTCTGTTGTAACTTGTCTGCCTGTCATATCTGTCAGGATCACCGGTATGTAAGCTGGTGTGACTATTCGTGACAAAATGACCCTGGTTTACATGCTAACATGCTATACTTATCCTTCACGTGAGAAGTCTGATCATATCCACATCAACAGCCTTGGCCCTAAAAGCCTTCTTCTAGAAAAGCTAAAACATGTCCATGTGTGTTGTGTAGATGGTCCAACTTCAGGTATGTGCATAAAATAGCAACAGCTTCAAAAGCAAGAGAGTTCAGCATTTTTTTTTTAGTTTGAGTGTAAGGAATGGGAGATGGGACAGTTCTTCAAAGTTTATGTTGGCCCTTTTCAAAGAACTCTTAACATACAGCAGTTTGTGGGTATTGCGTTGAATCACATTTATTCCAAGGCATTCTAAAGCATAACCAGGTGTTGTGTGAGCTTTTTCTGAGGACATGTGAACAAAACTTCCTCTCACCCCAGAGGAGGCACCAAGGACACAATCAAGGAAATAACTCCTTTCAAAAGCATCTTGGATAAGCAATGAGTTTAAATGTGGTTACCTACAAGAGCATGGCCACTTTATGGTCAACTAAAACACCAAAAGAAAAGTTTTTTTCTGTGTAGCAACCACTAACAGTCTATATATTTGCGGGGAGGGTCAGGGCATCCTGAACCCTGTCCTCTAGTAATCTTTAACTGTCTGTAGCTACTTGGAGAGAGACAGGGCCGCTGGAGCTCATCTCCACACCATGACAGAAAGCTGATAGGCCCAATCTTGCACATGCCTTCTTTACTAATCACAGCTGTTTAGAGTTCCAGAGGGCAGTGGTGTGAGCACAACCAGTAGACAGTGCTCTATTCCCACAGGGAAATGGAAGACAGTTTGGAAGCAAAGCCGTTTCTCATAAGAAAGTACGCAGGAGACTTTATACTCCAGGAAATAAAGTATACTACACTAGCTGGCCTGGTTCTTGCACATGCTGCCAGGCATTGCTTGTTTGGGTCAGTGTCTGAATGTCATTGGATTATATGAGGATGGTTCTCCGTGCTTGTAGCCAGTAAGGTCTGGGGACAGAAAATGACAATTGAGTAGAAAAAGGAAACCAGTCTCCTGGCACAATAGATCTATCAGTAAAGTGCTTTGCAAGAATGAGGACCTGAGTCAGATCCCCAGAAGCCTTGTAAAATGTCGGATGTGGTGACGTGTGCCTGAAACACTGGTGCAACATACCAAGTGACGAGACAGCGGCATTGGAATCCCTGTGATTTGCTAGCCTGCCCAGCTAGGCCAGTGAGCTCCAAGACAAATCAGAGTCTCTCTCAAAAAACAAAGTGGAAGCCGGAGTGTGGTGGTGCATGCCTTTAGTCCCAGCACCCATGAGGCAGAAACAAGTGGATCTCTGTTAGTTCGAGGCCAGCCTGGTCTACAAAGCGAGTCCTGGACAGCCAAGGCTACAGAGAGAAACTCTGTCTCTAAAACAAAAACAAAAACAACAAAAAAGAACAAAAACAAAAAACGGACCCCCCCCCCCAAAAAAAAAAGCCAAAGTGGATAGTTCTAAGGAATGACAATTAAGATTGTCCTGGGGCCTGACATTAAACACACATACCTGCACTTATTTGTGCACCTGCACACACCACACATGCACATGCACACATGCACACACACACACATGCACACACACACACACACACACACACACACACACGCACACACACGCACCCCCCCACACACACACAATTGGTACACTGGACAGAATTACAAAAGTCTCAGAGCAACTGTACTGCAGCCTGAGTGTATTGCTCCCTTCAGCACTGCGGGAAGATGGGTGCTTGCTCTAAGAGTGGAAGAACACAGCAGTTGATTCACAAAGGATGAGCTAAAGGCTCCTGTGTGCCCTGTAAGATTCTAAAGTTTGATTAAAGTCTTGTGTCCTTTATTAAATCAGAAGCCACTGTGCCAACCAGGAATGTGCTCAGGTGCAGTATGGAAAAATTGGTTGCTGATGAAAACGTTAAAGGCTTAAAAGTGTTTTTAGTGTTGAGAATTTCAAACATGTATACAATGAAATATAATCATCTCCATCAACATGTCCCTCTCCTGTTCCTCCCAACAGCCTCAGAGAATACTCACCTCCCAACATTGTATCTTTTCAGTTGGTGCCGCTCACACGCGCATAGGTGTGCATCCATCCACAACACATCTGGTACCTATGACTTCAAAAAAAGAATGATTCTCCCTTCCCGGAAGTTACCCTCTGACATAGCTCCTAAATAAGAGGTGGAGCCTGGAGATCTACCCCCAAGCTGCTGGGGTTTGGGCTGGCTTGACTTTTGTGCAGGTAAGAACAGCTGCTGGGTGCCACCAGGTCTCCCCCTCCAGGGCACATGGTCAAATGTGAGGCACCAGAGTACGTGAGAAAGTCGTATCACACTCTCCACTCAACTGTGGAGAATATTCTGACCATTGGCTAGATCTGGGAAGGGGTTTAAAGTTTACCTCCTGTATTGTCCTTGGCTGGTGCCTTAGTTTGAGCGGGACCCCTGGGCCCAAATCTGCCTATCATATTGTTCTACTTGCAGATTTCTAGGACCCTCTGGATCCTTTTATTTTGCTGTTCTCCCATGCATCTCTCATTTAGAGTCCCAATAGGATGCCCACTCAGAGGAAGGACAGCAAGTAGCCAAGAAGAGACTTGATACCCTATGAGAATATATAGGGGGACGTAATCCCCCTCAGGAACAGTCATAGGGGAGGGGAATAATGGGAAAATGGGGGGGGGAGGAATGGGAGGATACAAGGGATGGGATAAACATTGAGATGTAACAAGAATAAATTAATTAAAAAAATAAATAAATAAATAAATAAATAAATAAATAAAAATAAAACCTAAGCTGGGAAAAAAAAAAAAAAAGAACAGCTGCTGGGAATCTGACTGCAATGCCCTGTGGAACAGAACGCATTCCCAGTACACCTCCCCTATATGCGTTCTGCCTCCTCTCCCCCCATGGTCCCTAATCCTTGCTGGGAGGAGTGGCTAATATGATGTATGTTTGGGGATGAGCACATGGTTCTTACTCTTAGCACATTGAGAGGCTGCTTCCCACAGCAAAAAGAAGCTTCTCTGATCAAAGCTAAGAACAGCTAAGGCCTGTGAGTATACTTCTAAACAGTGAGAATTCAAATAACAATAGCAGATTTTTACCCTGGGTCCTAGGATCTCCCCTAGCCATGAGATTTTGACCAGAATTACAGAACAAGACATGGAGTTCCCTCTTGTAGAACAGGCTTTGAATCCAACCACAAAGTAGTTAGGTCCCCCCACATCAGTCATACCGTTATTGCACCCTGGGCACATCTTTCCTGGCAGGTCTGTATTACCGCATGCTGCGCCCTGCCCTAAATAAGACCATTGATGATTCTTCTCCTCAGAGCCTGCACAGCACCTTCCAGCACTGTGAAAGCTTAGCCACGAAGGGAGAATGGTGTTACTCATTTTTGTGATGGATTTCTCTACGTCTTGCAGCCAGTGAGTGTCTTGTCTTTAACAACGGAGTCTTGGAGTGTAGTTATGGAGCATAACTAAGATGGAGGACAATAGCCTATGTTGTTTTGCAGACTTCTGGGGCCGATTTGTTCAACAGCTTCTGGGGAGGTCTCCCATACCCTGTACAACACTTTCCATTTCGTATCCCATCTTTTCTGGGAGCCACAGTACACATTCACAAGGATAATTTTGATCAAATTGTTCTTTTTAATGATGTATTGTCAAATTAGTTTTTCACTAGTGTGTTTCCATAAGACCTTCAATACATCTTTAGCTTTAGACACCACTCTCTACCCTGTCCTCTCCCGTCATCTCAATATCACCCTTTGTATTTCATTCGGCACATGTTCCAATATCCCACTGTTTTTTGAAGTTACATTGTGGCTTTTCATATGAGTTCCATTTGAGTTCCCATCACTCCCTACTTTTTTCTATGCTGCCTTAGCAGTCCCTGCTTAAACCTCACCTCTCTCTCTCTCTCTCTCTCTCTCTCTCTCTCTCTCTCTCTCTCTCTCTCTCTCTCTCTCTCTCTCTTTCTTTCTTTTCCAGCAATCACTGCTCAAGAGAGGTGAGTTAAGCGGTGACTTTGGACTCACTCCCTTCTTACAACTTTCTATCCCACTGCCATTAAGCCTTGCATTGTCATCTGTGAACGTTGCTTCATGGTAGCTTGAAGCTGGGACATCCCTTGGCCTTTCAACAGCATTTATGATCCAAGAAAATCATGCCTCAGCAGGTCTCTGCTTATATCCCAGACTTGAGTCCTATGTGTTCCTCTAGCTGACAAGAGAACCATGAAAGAATTATTTTCAGCCTCTTCTGCTTTCATCCCCAAGTTGGAGAAAGATAAATACTGAAAGCAAAGGTTTCTTTGGCCAACCTACAATGTTGGCCATTACCATTTGAAGGATAAATATTATATAAGGGATTAGATCACATGATAGTTGATGCATTATTAATTTTCACATCTCCCAAATATAGCGATATGAGAGTTGATGGTTTTAAATCTTTCTGCTCATAGCTTAATGTACCTTCAAGTCATCCCAGTTCCTTCTATACCTGAGTCTATGGCTGGGTTCTAGCCCAGCATAGCAATTAGTTCCACCATTTATGCCAACTCATCAATTCTAAGGGCTGCCAAAACTGCTGTGCAGAAATGGATTCTGGAGTTGCCCCGAGGCCTGGCAGCAATGTGGCCTTTGTGTTTGCCACAGGAGAAAATGGAGGAAATACTTGCCTGTGGGATGAGTGTCTGTTCTTCATTTCCTTGTGGAATTCAATTGTAATGTGAACACTTACTCAGAAAGCACAATGCACTTTTCATTTCCCAGTGTAACTCCTTTCAAACCATATTTATGAAGAAGGGACACTTACTGTTTACTAAGGAAAACTAGTCTAGTTTGGAGGCTCTAATGTTATAGAAAGGGCAGACCAAAAGTCAACTACACTTTCTTTGACATTAAGGAATTGGACTAGGGGGACCCTCGGGCAATGACAATTTTGTTATTTTATTTATTTTTGAGACTGTGTTTAACTATGTAGTCATGGATAGCATGGAACTCACTGTGTAGATTAGGTTGACTTAGATCTCACAGAGATCATCCTGCTTCTGTCTCCTGAGTGCTGGGATTAAAGATAGTGACACCATATTTGGCCATTATTTTTATGTAGGGATGTGTGTGTGTGTGTGTGTGTGTGTGTGTGTGTGTGTGCATGTGTGCATGTTTACATGCGTTTATGTATATCATGTACCACCAGAAGCCCTTGGAAGCTGGAAGAAGCCATCAGATTCCCTGGGATGAGAGGCACAGATGTGTGCTGGGAACCAAACCTGAGTTCTTTGCAGGAGTAGTACAAGCTCTTTACCACTGAACCATCTCTCTAGCCAAGACACTTTTTAAATGTATATGTGTATGTGTGTGTGTGTGTATACATGCATGTACATGTATTCTTGTGGTTGCAGATGCAAGTGCGCATGTGTTCATGTATGAGAAGCCATGGGACAACATACACAGCCATTTCTCATGCACTGCACTGTCCACCTTGATTTTTGAGAGATGTTACTGGCCTAGGCCTCACTGATTGCACTGGGATCACCCATGAGCCCCAGGAATCTTCTTGCTTTTATCTCTCCAGCACTATGATTACAAGTGTGTGCCATCATGCCCTTTTATTTTTAGCAAGGGTTTAGGGATTGAACTCAGGTCCTTTTGCTTGCATAGCAAACACTTTAGCTACTGAGCCATTTCCCCAGTATAGACAATGCATACCTAAATAAGTCCAAGTAAAAAACAGTTGCCGAATTGATGATGTCCTAGTTTACCCATTTTCAAAAGAGGCTATCAGGTAGAACAAAGCTATGTGCCCAGCATGGCCACATTAAGTTTCTGTACACAAAGATGTTTTTGCTTAGAATTGTCTGTTAATATAAAGGAATAGTTCTGCTCCTTTGTATTGGTCATCTTGGGATTCCATGACAAATTTCACAGTTTGTATAGCTTAAGACACAAAATGATTTCCCCATAGTTCTGAAGACTGGAAAAATCAAGGGCTCAGCAATGTAGACTTGCTTTTAAGCCCTGGTTCCTTGTCTAACACCTTGCTGTGCGCTCTCATGATCTCTCTGTGGGCATGGAAAGAGAGAAGAAAGAAAGAAGGGGAGAGAGAAAGAAAATGAAGTGTGTGTGTGTGTGTGTGTGTGTGTGTGTGTGTGTGTGTGTGTGAGAGAGAGAGAGAGAGAGAGAGAGAGAGAGAGAGAGAGAGAGAGAGAGAGAGAGAGAGAGAGAGAACCACATCTCTTCCTGATATTTCATCTTATAAGGCCACAAATCTTATTGTACAAGGGCCCATCCTATGATTTTATTAAACCACTTTATAGAACCCATGTTGGGGACAAGAGAACATCAGCATTTGAATTTGGAGCAACACACAATAAGATAAAACCTTCCCTTTAACAGAAAAATATAATCAATGAATAAAAATATGGAATTCTCAAAGAACAGAGAAAGTAATAAAATATAAAATCATAACAGAATTGTGATCTTAAGGCAGTAGATACATGCTTTCACTCAAGGATTGGTAAAACATCTTTTATTATAATCTTAAGCATAAGTCATAATATTCTTTATACATACATGGAACATTCATGATGCTTATGGTTCTTTGCTCGACACCATGGAAAGCAACCCCAGTAGACTTGTGATCTTTTGGTTGAAATTGTTTGTCTTGAGCCCCCACACTAGGGAGGATAAATACCACTATTTTAAAGGTTATTTTATTCCACATAAATTTTAGATAGTTACGATTTAAAAAAAATAATTCTTGTTTTAACTAGCTATTAGAGAATATTGAAGAGTCTACTCTAATGATCACTTTTTCTTGCTTCATATAATAGATGGCTTGGGTTGCTTGCCAAGTGAGTATCAGCTTGGGATCAAGGAAATAGTTTTGAGTTAGTGAGTGGAATGTTGACAATGGGGAATGTAAGTGAGGCTCACACTGATGTATAGGGCCTGGTGATTTAGAAAGAAATTTACCAGAGTATAAACTTATTAAAATGAAACAAAAAGGTTTCTCTTTTGAGTGTCTCTTCATCTCTTATTTCTTGGAATAAACCCCAAGAGAGGAATGACCAATACAATGCTTAAAAAGACACTTACATCAGAAGATAGGAAATGACATATATAAATATAGATTTTAGAATGCAGTTTTCTTCTTCTCCTTTTTTTTCCCATGCCCCCTCCACACCCTTTGACTCTTCTTTGATAGAATCTTAGTAGTTCAGGCTGGCCTCAAGTTCTCTGTTCTTGTTACAGCCCACTACTAGTTGCTATTGAGTAAATGGCTGTCTAAGCAATGTTTGAGGAACAGATGACAGGTAACTGACTTGCCACCCAGTTTCATTCCTTATTATCCCCAGAATTTTATGTAAGGTATTTTGTAGCTCTTGTAGTTTATAAATACTCCTGGGTGAAACATTTTTTTTTAATTTGAATGGAGTCTTGTTTCCAACTCACACTGCAGCCAAAAGTTAGCCCAAACTTCGGGTTTCCTGTTGGTGCATCTTGAGTACCTATGATTATAAATAGGTGCCACCACTCCTTTTATATGCAGTGCTAGGGACTGAGCCCAGGGTCTAGTATATTCTAGAAAAGCATTCTAGCAGCCTATTTATAGCTTTAGCCATAAGGGGGAAAATAATTTGAATAAAAGAAAATCTGCTTTTATTGTGTTGTTTTAACACATTTGCTTCCCAACTGGTAGCATGGCTGCCCTTTGTACTGTTCAGCTACAATTTATCTGGAACTAATATCTTTCTAGAAACTTTGAATCCCCAGGCCACCCCAAGCTTGGTGTGGTTGAAATTTTAGGGTTTTCATGGTGAGGCTTTTTGCCCCTTCTTTTCCCCCTTGTTTCCTTTGGCCATGTGTGCCTTCACAGTTTGCTGCTGGTCACTGAGATTGGCAAAAGAGGCTCGGGATAACAGCATGTACTGCACATTCCTCACAGGGCTAATTTAAGCATCAATCTATGGGTCAGAGGAATGGCTCAGCTCTTAAAGGTGCTTGCTCGCAAGCCTGCTGACCTGAGTTCAATCCTGAGGGTCCATGTGGTGTTGGCAGAGAATTGACTTCCACAAGTTTTTCTCTGACCCCTCCTATGCATTTTAGCATATGCACACATAGACACACAAATAAAATTGTGATGAAACAGTGTAAGTGCACAATCATGATTTCTTTTTTTTTTTTTTTTCAAAACAGGGGTTCTCTATGTTATCTTGGCTTTCCTGGACTCACATTGTAGACCAGGCTGGCCTTGAACTCATAGCAATCCATCTGCCTCTGCCTCTCAAGTGCTAGGATTAAAAGCATGTGCCACCACGCCTCGCAAAATCATCATTTCTATAAAGCAAAATCATGTTTCTATAAAAACAAAACCAAAATCATGCCATAGGAATTACACAATTCTGAGTTTTAAGGTCCTCATCAAGGCTGTTTGCATTTTTCATGGTGGTAGACACTCAAATGCTCTGAGTTTGCTTGTAAACACATCATTGTACACCTACATTTCTTCTTTAAAAGTCATCTGCCAATTTCTGTGGGAAGCTGATTGTAGGAAAGTTCTTAGCAGTCTGGAGGATAAAGATAAATCAATGCTGGTTCTTGACATATTGATCAAAGTGTTTCTCTAGAGGAGCCCCTGACCCACAGAACCTTGTGTCTCCAGTCCTCCTAGGTGGAGCTCATCACAATAGCCTTACTTGGAAGGAAGGAAAAGTGAGTTTTCTCTCAGGCTGTCCAGGAAACAGGACCACCATAGACAAAGTAGATTAGTGCATCAGAAACTCATTTCTTACTATTGTAGAGGCTGGCAAGCCCGAGGTTAAGAGAATTCCAGCAGAGTCAGATTTTGTGGGGGTACATTCTAGCACATAGATGGTGTTCTTTTCACTGGCTTCCCATAAACTGAAACAGATAAGGGGCATTCTGGAGTCCCTTTGACAAAGGAACTTTGTTCGTGAGGACTGTCTCCTTGTGATAGGACACAGGGGGGCATGGATAGGCATACTTCATATTCTGTGTTGTAAAAGGAACAGGCACACACATGCCATTAGCAGCTTAATCTGTAGATTATCTTCATGGTTGGTTTGTTCTGGGTTAAACCCTCACAGCTCAGATATTCCAGGAGGGAGTGAAATACTTATAACTAGCAGACACTGACTAGACTCAACATTTCTACAAACGCCTGAGCCTAGACATCGAGAGACCGAGGGGAGAGTACACAGGATGACAAGAGAAAAACATAGACATCACAATTCTCCAACATGCTGATTTCCTGACCACAGGGACAAGGCTGAGCCCCAAATGTGTGACAGTCTTTCCTTCCATCCCTTCCTCCACACGTAATTGCCAGCTGGAGAAGAGAGGGAGGGAAGAGATTTATGGGATGTTAATCCGCTGCCTTCTCAGATTGCTGCCTCTCTGAATAAAGCACGGTTTTATAGATTTAATCCTTGTCTCTGCTCATTGGCATCTGTGAGTGACAGGCAGAAGTTAGCTCTGATATCACAGTTCTTCATGATCAAATTACTTTACAAAGGCTCTACTTCAAACGCCATCATTCAGAGCATTAGAACTTAACATCGGAATGAGGAGCCTTAACCCAACATTCAGTCTGTAGAGGATAGTATGGTGTCAAAATGCTTCTGTCATCCTAATGATAAGGTAGAGGAGTAAGGTACTGTTAGGAAGGTCATGTTTTCCAGGAGTAGGAAGAAGGGATGGAAAATCTGAGGTGAACCACAGAGATAGGAGTGACTCCATATCAGAGTCACGTTCGCTACCCCATGGCTTTACATCTGAGAAGCACCTTGAAGGAAGAGGTGTTTGGATGTGTACAGCATCAAGTTGATGCCCGACATAGAAAGGAAGAGGCATTGGGCTCATTGCCACAAAGAAAAAAAAAGTCCAACGTCTGAGCCAAGAAGGTATGACAGACAGACATGCACGGGCAATTCTGAATGCTGACAGAAGGAGAGGACAGAGCGTCATGGCCTCATCAATGGGAATTTTATCCGTTTTTGCCTGGACATAATTTGGGAAACTTGAAGTCCTCTTTGCTGCTCTTTTAAAATTGGAAACACCTTCTTGTCAAGGTGCTGGGAGAGAAGGAGATGAAGCAATGAAAATCTGATAGCCAGGTGTGTTACACACCCCAACACACACTGTGTGTGGGTGTGGGTGTGGATGTGGGTGAGAGAGAGAGAGAGGGAGGGAGAGAGAGAGAGAGGGAGAGAGAGAGAGGGAGAGAGAGAGACCCCCGTGTGTGGGTGTGGATGTGGGTGTGAGAGAGGGAGGGAGGGAGGGAGGGAGAGAGAGAGGGAGGGAGAGACAGACAGACGGACAGACAAATAGAAAGACAGAGACATCTAGATTTCATATTTCTTCTTTCATGTTATTTAGTCATTGTTGTTTCAGTGGAATTTCCCAGGAGGCATTTGCAATAGGCATCACACCCTTTTGCCACTTGGTTGTTATAGTGTCACAGAACAGCGGAAAATCTGCTGCAGCGTGCTCTGTTGCAGTCACTTGGCATTCTCTGTTTCCTAAGGCCCCTTGTTAAAAAATAACAGTGGTTGGAGAGATTAATTCAAGTTTCTTCTGTCTCCTGTGTAAGAAAAGCCAGACTAGTGGGGGTCTTCAGCCTTGGCTAGACGCCTGAACCAGGGAGTACATATTTGCTGCATCTCAGAGCTCTCTGAACACTGCCTGGGAGTTAGGCATGGATTATATTCAACATTTGTCCTTTACCTCCAGTTTAGATCTCCCATGTGGATGAGGGTGATGACCACACATCTGTCTCAAGAACCTTGTCTACTTTAATTTTTTAATGACTCCTGTGCCTATAGGTGTAAGAAGCAATCCTAGGTCACAGCCACAATCTTGTATTTGTTTTTCTTTGTCTTTCTTTTTCCTTGTTTCGTTCTTTCTTTCTTTCTTTTTTTCTTTTCTTTTCTTTTTTTTTTCTTTTCTTTTTTTAGGTAAGGTTGAAGGAGAGAAACCTGTTCTTTAGGATCTCAAGTGTGGGATCGGAATGGTCTCATGAGAGAACAGGTGATGTTAATTCACTAGAAGAGCAACCACCTCGTGCAGGAGCTTAATTGCTGCCAGCTGAAAAGATCCCGTGAACAGACTCTTGGAGGAGATATATAAATGAGCCCAGAACTAGCGGCGGGGCAGATTGGAGACCTGGGATAGATTTGGCTGTTCATCGCTGCCCGTCAAGACACTCCTAGAGAAAACCGCTTGAGGGAAGGCTTCAGAGCTCCAGCTCTTGCTGAGGCTCTAGGGTCTGGTTACCCCAGGTTCGAGTGGAAGAAATCCTGCGGCTCCCGACCAGAGAATCGTTCCTCAGAACTGATATCCTTAAGGTATTGTTATTGTGTCCTTTAATCTTCATTTCCTACTGCTTTGGTTAATTAGGTTATAATTGACATAGGCTCAGTCACTAAGTTGTTAATAAAATATTTTGGTTAAGAAAGTTGAGTCTACATAAGGTCTCATGTAGCCTAGTCTGGCCTCAAAGTCTATCTAGTATGATTGACTTAAACTCCTAATCCTTCGTCCTTCATCTCCCAGTCGTGGAATTACAGGCATGCATCACCAAACTCCATCTTATTCAGGCCTGAGCTGGGATTCTTGGGTTCTAGGCAAACACTCCCTTGGTTTAGCTACATCCCCAGCCTGAGCGACAAAGCATTTTAAAATTAAATTTCTACTTCCTGAGGTTTAAGGCCCTTAATCCAGGATGGAGAGGGGCATGTCTCATTAGACTGGCTTGTTGCTTCTTAGCACATTAAATATAATGAGCTTTCACAGCCAGGAAACACCAGTCCTAGCGGGTGTAGCATTGCATCAGGACTCTTCCTTTCCTCATTTTTTATGATTTCACTGTGAGTCCAGCTTTGCCTTGATGTTCGCCTTTTAGGTTTTACAGTGTCCTGAGATTCTTTCTTAGTTCTCTCTGGTACTCACGATGCTGTCTGCCTTGTGTGCTGAGAAAGGGTCTTTAGCTCACCTGGAGCTGTCTAGTTTGGCCATGCTGACTGGGTGGAGAGCCCCATACTCTCCTGTTGCTGCACCTGCAGGAACAGGATTGCCAACCCACGCTGCTGGCTTCAGGGGAGTCAAACTCAAGTCTTTTTTTCTTGTATGGCAAGCACTTTGACAGCTGAGCTATCCCCCACCACCAACTCATACATTTTTAATGTCGTGCAACTGGTCTTTTGGAAAATATTAGTTGATTGACTAATTTAGATCTGCTGAATGTCGACAGCTTTAATTACAGCATGAAAAAATGAAAGCTTCTGATACCATCCCAATTCTCACTGGACAAATCTCAAAGAATTGGAAAGTTGCTACACATGCAACAGCAGCAAGTTTGCAGAATTCTGCAAGTCCCAACTTCACTGGTGGTGATACCTACTGTTCAATTCCCACCTTTTTAGTGACAGCTTCTGTTGGTTCCTTTTAGAGAGTAAAGCTCTCTAACATCCAAGTCTAAATTGCCACAGTTTGTCTTTCATTGTTCATTCCAGAACAAAATTCTATTCCATTGAAAGGCAGCTTTTGAATGGACAAGTTAATTGCACAGCCATTGTCCTCTGATTAGTAATAGAAGTCCTTTATGTGCTGTTCCGTTACCTTTGTGATGAGGTTCCGTTGATGAGCATATCTGCAGAAACAGTACTAGAAAATAAACACACGGAGTAAATATTTTGTAATCTTCAAGTCTGAGCATACCTTTATTCTCTCTTCCGACTTGACTGCTAGTTTGGCTAACCATCAAACTGTGTAATAGAAATAATTTTCCTTGAATGTGTTGTCTCAATTAGGCTTCCAGCTTCCAGGTTTGCTGGTGAGAGGCTCATGGCTACACTGATTTTCTACTGATCATATATAATTGTTTGAGTCATTTGTCTGTTGCTCTGACAAAATCCCTGAGAAGATTGACTTGGAAAACCTAAAATGAGGTTCATCTTAACAGTATTTGAGGATTCACGTCATAATGCCTCGCTGACAGGGATCTCTGGCCAAACTGTATATCATACAATATGTGGCAAAGGAAATTCGCTTATGCATGACTGTTGAGAAAAAGACTAGGAGAAACAGAAAGAGGAGATGAAAGAGAGGAGAGGGATAAAGAGAAGTTGTGAGGAAGAAGGAGCAGACCAGAGTCTCCTTATCTCTAGTGGTCTTTCTTCTTTTTGTCCCATCTTTTGGATTTGCCTCTCCATAGTGCCACAGGCTGAATGACCCCCTGACACCGACCTCTGGGGAGGGGTGTGTTCAGAGCCCAGTTACAGCAAAGACACTGATATTTCCCCTATTAACAGTTTTGACAAGTTTGTCTCCATTATTCTAAATCTGTGTTACAGTAATATGGCCCATTCTGGTCTAATTTTACTTTTTCAATTGGGTATTTAGTAGTCAGTTTTAATCAGAAAATTATGGTTCTTTCATTTTCAGAAAAATGTCAAGAATGACTTGATCAGGCATTTTATCCTTCTTGTCCTTCATCCCCTTTTAAAGGTGGTGTGTATATATACATACATATATATATATATATATGGATGGATATATATATATCAGTGCCTCTCCCAGTGAGTGTTCTAGTTTCTATTAATTTAGTTCTTCAACTTCATAAAATAGTAATTTTTCAAAATATCTGACATAATGAAGATTTTTTTCTTCCTCTGAATATTTTGATATTTTAAATATTTTTTAACATTTATTAATGTTGTGGGTGGTATGTATGCGGAAGTCAGAGGAGCTCTTAGAGGAGTCAGTTCTTCCTACTGTGGAGGTCTTGCAAGCTTAGGTCATAGTAATTGTTGGCAAGCACATTTGAGTTTTGAGCTATCTCACCAGCCCTACTTTTGACATTTTAAAATAGTATTATAATCATGTTCCATGGATAATACCCTCTCATTGCTCATTATGATGATGTCTTTGAGTTCTCCTGTTTCATTACCTCTGCTTGTCTTTTTGATGTTTGGTTTCTATTGTGGAGGTAGAGAATTCCACAAACACCTAACCATGTCTGGTGTTCTACTCAATGTGATTGAAGCCTCTAAGTACACGAGTAGTGCTGAGGGTTTGACATTATTCTTTGTATGGTGATTGAGGTGTTGTTATGGTCCTTGTATTCTTATGGTTTTCTGTGAGGCCGACTCCTGCAGTCTGTGATATGGAAAGTTCAGATCTGTTATCAATGCTCTGAAAAGAAAGCTATTCTGTGTGGCTTTAATTACCTCCCTCTCTCTCTCTCTCTCTCTCTCTCTCTCTCTCTCTCTCTGTGTGTGTGTGTGTGTGTGTGTGTGTGTGGGGGGGGGGTGGAGGATGTAGGATGACCTCTGGTGTCACCTCTATTCTGATGGCGTCTATCACTGAACGTAGCTCACAAACTGGGATCTATGGTTGGAACAGCAAGCCCCAGGCTCTTCTGCCCTTCCTTCTCCAGTGTCAGCACCATAGCTGCTCATTACCATGTTTTCTGTGGGTTCTACAACTAGCTCAGGCTCTCGTGCTCATAGGACAAGTGCCTGCTGACTGAACGGTCTCCCTCACCCCATCATAGCTTACTGTTAGCATTGTGCCCGTGTTCTCTGATGGGTCTGGTGAACCATTTGCTGATACGCTCTAGTGTCTATTACTGAACTTTGCAGTGACCCGTTGAGAAGCTTCAGGGACACTGTTGGAGGGGACAAAGAGCAATCACCCAGAGACAGAATAGACAGTGCTCTTAGAGATCTGACTTTTCTAAGACAATTTCAGAGACTATTTTCTTCTTTCTCTGTTTCACTCTCCACTCCCAGTTCCAAAACTCTCTGGTGACATCATTTCCTGGTCCGGTGATGCCACACTGCAGATGTACTTGCTCCTGCTTCCCATGGCATTTCATCGTATTCCACTACTTTCACATAGGAAATAATAATTTCATATACTAATTTTTAAAAATATTTCTCTATGGAGCTTATTTTGTTATTTCCATCCACATTAACCTATATGTTCAGAGAGAAAATCTATTTTCTTATTTAGTGGGGCTTTGGACATCTCACAACTAAATGCAGAGATCCAAACCTAAATTTTATTTTCTCTAGATTTTTTTCTTTCTTTTATTCTTGTGTGCTTTAACAGGTATGTGCTGTGAGGAAGGGGGGCATATGTGTATGGGTGATGTCTTTAATCACTCTCCTCTTAATATTTCTGAGATTAGCTCTCTGACTAGTTAGCAGCTGTTGGTTCTGTCAAGCAGGCTGGCCATCAAGCAGGCTGGCCATCAGGCACCCAAGGCTTTTCTCATTTCTGCATTGCCCATCACTGGAATTACCCTATTGCTTTAAAATGTGGGTTCTGGAGATTGAAGTCTGGTCCTCATGACTATATAGCAAACACTTGACTGGTCGAGCCTTGAGAGAAAGACAGTGAGTATCTAACAGGCAACGCAGGCCATAGCAGGTTAACTGTGCTGTCTTATTCGAAAGCTGACTGCTCTCACTATTGTCTGTGCCTTCGAACTTGGGATTCAACCATTTTTTCAGCCAAAGTCCCTAACAGGGTAACACATTTTGCAACATTCTCATTCCAAGTCATAGCATCATTTAAAATCTTGGGATCCTTAAAGAAGCAAAACTAATAGGGAACTGGCTTGAGTCCTAAATGTGAAAATGTCAATACTGAACAAGCAAAAAGGCTATAGAAAAACCTCATGCTCAACTTTTTCAAAATATTGTTACTAACATTCTAGATGCTAAAGATTTTGCTCTATTACTTTCTTTGTGTGTGTGTGTGTGTGGCACTGGGGTTGAACCTAGCACCCTGTGTGTTCTCGGCAAGCTCTCTACCCTGAGAGGCATTTCTAGCCTCCTTTGCTTCAGTATCATAAGCTCAGAACCACATCTGCTTTCCTGTCTCCACTGAGACACACAGAGCAAGAAGAGGATAGAAAAAGTTAGCAACATCTTTCAGGAAAACCAGTAATTTTACTTTGTATAGGCATCATGACTTAACAGCAATAAAACATTTTATTTACATGGAACTGTTACTCTCCCCAAGCAAATGTTTTGTTCTTTTTTTATTTACAGCTAAGTTGTTTTTTTCTATTTTCCAAATGTATGTGTGTAGTGTTTATGTGTATACCCATGTATTTTGCATGTGTATGCCATAGGTACATACAGGAATGTGTCTGTGGAAACTGATCTCTCAATCAAACCCAAAGCGTTCAGATATGGCTAGCCTACCTAGCCAGCTTACTCTGGACATCCCCTGTCCCTGATTTATGAGCCTTAAATTGCAGCCATCAGGCATTTATATGGTTTCCTAAAGAACTTGTATGCTGGACTCTTTGCTTGAGCAACAAGTACTTTGGCCAGTGAGCTATGTCCCACATCTCCCAGCCTGTAATAGCTGAGTTTTTTTATGGCTAAAATTCAAGAAAGGTGATCAAGTTGGTTTCCATGATATTATATGTTAAGGAAGAAAGGGGCAAGGTGGGAAAATTAAAAAAAAAAAATAAAATAAACACAAAACACAAAGAACATGAAAGTGGGAAAGAACATGGATAGGGAAAGAGCTTTCCTGGAGAAACAGGGAAGTAGGAGCTCAGGGGAGGCTGACAAAAGGGGAACCACAAAACAGCTTTGTCTGAAAATGCCATAATGTCACCTATCACATTTCTTGCTGATTAAGACAAAAGTTTGTATTCTTCAAGTCTGTTTTCTGGCCTCTCACTTAGCCTTTGACCCATTGAATCAGATAGATCTTTCACTTTTCTGCCAAAACTGCTGTGAGCAAAGCTACACGTGACCTATTTATTAGCAAACTCAATGAACAGATGTCACTGGTGGTTTAATTAATTAATTAACTAACTATTGCCGCACCGAAGGTTTCGACTTATATGTACCTAGCATGCCTGGAACTATTTTATGACACATAAAGATTTACAGTGTTATCCCTTGGTACACTCACAGGCAAGCTAATGGACATAAAATAATAAATAATTGCTTTTTAAAAAGCCAGAATGGGGTCCGCATCTCCAGATGAGGTAAATGAAGAGGGCCAGAGAGATGGCTTAGCGGAAAGGGGGGCTTGCGGATTTGTGGGTATTATTTGGGAAAATCAAGGTGAGAATTTGAGGAAAGGAGCAGCATTTTAGAAAAGCATTTATTATGGAACGTGAAGTAACTGGGGATTGGAGAGAGAGAATGATCTAAGCACTTCCTGAGCATTTTGTAGAATTTAGACAAACTGCTTTCTTAGATCTGGTTTTTAGGGTCTTCCTGCAACACAGCCACAGCTCAGTTAGAAGAATGGATGCTTCTCTTTGCTTCCTTTACTTACTCCCCCTTAGGTATCTACACATTTAATTTGCATTTTTGTGTTTGTTCTAAATGCAATCTTAATATTCAAAATTATTTTGTGACAAGCCTATAAAATTCTGGTGATAATGTGGCTGTGAAATACACCTGCTGTTTGCAAAGGTAAAAATCCACCTGAGTTCAGCTTTCTGTAGAGGTGGAGTCTGGAGACTATGGGGAAGGGGTGGGACTAGGTTCCTGTAAACAGAGGTTCTGCACTCTGTACTCAGATCTCTCAGATCTGAGGGGTAGCCAGTGTGCTCCCAGCATGCCTTCAGGCCTGCCACAGCTCCCTAAGTTATTACAATGACTGCTTTATTGAGCTTATCCTTACCTGACTTAAATGTGAATTCCTTGCTGGTCATAAATGTTGGTACAACCCCCAGAACAAGCAAGGAGTGAAAAGAGAAGGAATGGGTGGCCAGGGAGCTATCACTACAGTGGGTGATAGGAAGATCCTGGAACTTTGGAAGAGTGTGGAGCACCACGGGGAGTGCTGCTACTGAGAGCCGAAGAAGATGAAGTGGTCTGTCCCTGGCTGTCTGGGGACTTAGAGGGCAGTGGATTTGAAGTACAGTGCTGTCCTCACAGTGACTGATGGTGATGGCTGCAGAGAGAAACTGTCTGAGGTCCTTGCTGGGGACGGTGCACCTGGTTGTTACCTCACACTGAGTGCCTTCCGGTGTTCACTCCTGTGAGTTCACGGAAACAACAGATCAGGACATTTCTAATGCACGTTAGGCAAGCCTGCTGGGTTAATTATGTGCAGCTGGAGGATGGAGGGCTGGAGGAGCTGCAAAGGTCCCCCCCCCCGAGGGAATCATGGCCATTTATTTTGATGTCCTGTACAATGAGGGTCCCCGTCACATTCTCAGCTGGAAGTGTAACTCACGAAGCACAAATGTGACCATTAATAAGGAAAGCATGGGACTGAGTGACAGTCTCAGAAACAAGGTGATGTTCCGTTGGTGTGCTACTCAATTCTGTGCAAGAGGTGGGCTCCTGGGCTCTGGGGATGTAACACTTGAGAGGTAGAAGCAAGAAGATGAGGAGTTCAAGTTATTCTTGGCTCTGCAGTGTGGTGGAGCCCATCCTGAACTTCATGAGCTCATATGCCAAAATAAATCAAACAATGATTTCTGAGATTGCATTGGGTACCGGTTATGGTGAAGGAGGAAAGTCCGTCTTCTTCAAAGAATTTATGCCCACTGTGCTCGAAAGCAGGTGGAACTCAGTGTAGAAAGTAACTATAGCCAACTGTCAGCCAGGCTCCAGCCTGAGAAGCTTGTGATGAGGAAGATATGAAAAAAGGATGAAGGGTGAAGGATGCCAGAAAGCTAAATGCAGCAGGGAGAGGTGTGAGGAAGAGTAGAGGGTGCCTGCTGCTTCCTAGTGGAGCAGGTGGTCTCAGACTGGTGTCGGATGGATGGATAATCAATTCCGATCTCTGGAACCCACATTCTGTGTAGCTTAAGGGAGAATAATCAGCCACTTTACCACTGAAACTGGAGCAAACATAAACTCCAGGGCTTTGAGTCACTCCCTTTATGATTCCTTGAGCGTGTTCTTTGGATGCTATATTGTCGGACATAAGCCCAGAGTGGTGTCTTCTACACAGCCGCATAGTGGTTGGCCATCTGAGACAAACACAAGTTTGTAATGCTGACTTCTGAGCACGTCTGAAATGACTTTATTTGAGGAATGAACAATGTGTTTCACTTCTGTTGTGTTTATCTAGTTGCAATGCTTAATGGCCTAAAATTTACCTTACCTACGAACAGCACTTCTCATGTGTCCTTTTCTTCTCAATGCTGACAGTGGAAGCTTTTGTCACCACACAGCAGCTATTGCTATGAAGGGAGGGGCTCACAAGTCTCTGTCCCTCCTTGACTATCTGGGCCCTCAGTGGTGTGTAGCGGAAGGAGATTCTTCAGTGGTCTAGACACTGTAGATAACTCTGATTAAACCTATTGGTTCACAACAAAAACATGAATAATAAGTCAAAAGAAATAAAAGGCTGCGAAAACCTTAAGTTTTCTAACCCTGGAAGAATGCCCTACCCCTGCCAAAATACCCCCCATCCACACATAGACGCAGCATGGTGAGAAAGAAGCCAAAGCCACTCAGATCTTCAGAGTGTTTATTATTTTTAGCACAGCTTGGTCTTTCTCGAACAGTACAAGCTATTAGCAGAGAAGATCAGTTCCTAAAGGCAGTGAAGGGATATCTCCAGAGATATCTCTGTGGGTGCTTTTGAAATGAACTAAATCTGGGCAGATATGAGATGTGGAGATGGATCACAGAAAAGGGATGAGGGAGGTCCAGGGGGATGACCCACTGGGTAAAATGCTTGCCCCACAAACATAAACACCTGGATTTGGATCCCCAGAAACAATGTAAAGCTAAGCAAAGTACAGTTTGTCTGTCATCTTGGTGTTAGTGGGAGGCAGAGGCAGAATCAGAAATTTCTAGAAGTTTATGAACAAGCTAAACTTAAGTACAGGCCAGCAAGCAAAAGACACTGGTGACTCAAACAAAGAAGCAAGTGAAGGCTGAAAGTGGGATTGTCCTCTGATCTCCACATATATACTGTTACACATGTACACTGGCCTACACCATACATGATCACAAACACAGACAGAGATAGACACGCAAATATCAGGAAATGGGAAAAGGTAATGGGAAGATTTGTATGAGCCTTTGAGTTCAAGTTGTCGAGACAACTGACAATTTGAAATAACAGTTTCTAGCAAGGACTAGCAGTGATCCGGTGAATGGTCACCCCCAAAAAGCAGAACGCATAGGGTGGGGGTACGATGGAGTGTAAGATCTAGGGAGCGGTAGGGACCCAGATTTCCTGTAGTGGACTCCAAATACTGAAAGAACCCTATATCATTACAAATCCTATTTCTGATGAGGGTCCTTGAGTTTCTGAAGCTTAGAGCTAGAACGCAAAAATTTGGCCAACTGTAGGGATTAGGCAGACCGAGTCCAAACCAAAGAGAACAGTTGGAAGCCGGGTCTATCTGATGGCCTGACAATGTTTGGTTTTGTAGTGTGTGTGTGTGTGTGTGTGTGTGTGTGTGTGTGTGTGTGTGTGTGTGTGTGGTATGTGTACGGACATGTGGAGCTAGAGACTGAGGCCCGTGGTTTCCTCACTCATTCTCCACCTTACCTTATGAGGAAGACTGTCTCACTGAACTCGAAGCCTATTGGTTTGGCTAGACTAGCTGGCTAGCCAGACTCAGCATTGAGAAGAAAAGGACGCACACCACTCTGCCTGGCTCCTTACATTGATGCTGTGAACCAAACTTAGGCTCTCATGCTTGTGTGGCCAGCAGCACTTCGGCATCTGAGCCATCTCCCTAGTCCTCAGTGTCTTGTATTGCAAAGGAATATTTCAGTAAACCAACCTCACATTTGTTTCCTAGGTCAAGCAGTGGTTGTTCAGGGAGCATCACCGGCTATATGTTCTGAGATTCGTATCCATATGTCGTACATTTTAACGAAAAAACTCCAAGGGATTTGCTCATTGTCCTCTACAAACCAGAACCTGACAGCTGTTTATGTAATTATCAGCAATGTCCTTTTGCTTGTTTGGTTGCTTGTTTTCTTTGAGATAAATTCTCAAGTAGCCAAGGCTAGTTTGAAATAAGCTTTCACTTCTGATCTTCCTGTTTCTGTCTTGTGAATGACGGGGTCAGAGGCACAAGCCACTAAATCTGGATCCCGCGGTGCGGCGGAGGCAACCCAGGAATTTGTGCAGTATAGGGAAGCCCTCCACCAGCTGGGTTTATCCAACCTCACTAGCATTAATTAAGTCTGAAGCTGGCTCTTTGTATTAAGTTACTTTTTGTTGCTCTTTGTTTTATACGTTGCTTTTGTTTTCTTACTCACTGCGATTCCATGTGCTGTGTTTCCTGAGAAAATTTAACCCTTAAAAACCTTCCATGTGACAAAGTGTAGTATGATCCCACCTTATTCGTTCAGGTTGTTTGTGTGAGCATGTTTTATTTGCATGTATACATGTTCTCCACAGGTGGAAATTGCCTACTGAGGCAAGAAGATGATGTTAGGATGTGCAGGTGGCTGTGAGTAGCTATATAGACACTGGGTCCTCTGCAGGAGCAGCAAGTACTCTTAAATGCTGTGCAATCTCTTCTGCTCCTACAGCTCTTTTTAGGATTGAATGATAAAGGACTTAATAGGGACCTTTAGAAGGAAAAGGGAGGGGGGGGGGGAGAAGGGGGGGGAAAGGGGGGGGGAGGAAGGGAGGGGGGGGGAGGGGGGAGGAGAAAGGGGGGGGAAGGGAGGAAGAAAAAAGAAAAAAAGGGGAGGGGGAGGGGGGGGGGGGGGGGGGAGGAAAAGGGGAGGAGAGAAGAGAGGGGGGAAAAGAGGAGTCGGAGAAGGAAAGATAAGGAAAAAAGATATAAGGAAGGTTAAGGGAAGGGGGAAGGAAAAAAGAGGGGAGGAGAGGAAGGAAGGAGGGGGGAAGAAGGGCGGTGGTGGGTAGAAAGAAAGGTGGGGGGGGGGGGGGGGGAGGGGGGGGGAAAGATGAGAAACGCAGGGGAAAAGAAAAAGGGAAAGCCCAAAGGGAGGGAAGGATAGGACGGGGGGAAGAGGGGAGAGAGCAAATACGGAGGGAGGAAGAGAGGGAAGTAGAGGGGGAGACGGAAAGCAGAAGGAAGGCAGAAAGGATACGGAGAAGGAAGGGAGAGGAGAGAGTATAGAGGAAAGGGCGACGGACAATCGAAAGGAAGGGGGGGAAAAGGGTGGCCATATGCTACTGAGAAGCTTAAAAAAGTACTGATAAGGGAAGGAGCGAGGAAGAAAAGAAGAAGGCGAAAAAAAAGATAGTGGGAGAGAAAAAGAGGGGGGTGTGAGGGGGGAAATAAGAAATAAGAGAGGAAACCAGGTAGGGGTAGAAGGGGTAGTGGAAAGGGGTGCAGAAGGGAGGGCGAAAGGAGAGGGAAGGCGACGGATAAGACGGGGAAGACAAGCGAAAATAAAAATTAAAGAATGCAGAGAGGGGCCAAAAGGAAGGGTGTGAATGAAGTCCGAACACGGGGAAAAAAAGTAAAAACACGCAAATCACTGGAACAGGTGAGTGGAGAAAAATAGGTCAGGAAAAGAAAACAACCGACAAGGGGAGCAAAAAGCAAATAAGATAGAAGAAGAAGGGGGGGAAACAACTGAAACATCAGGGAGCGCATGACAGAACGTGGGACATTGTGGAAAAAGAGAGGGGGATAGAAACGAGCAAATAAAAAGGGTGAGAGGTATGCAGTCAAGGGTTGACAAAAACAGGTAGGGGAGAAATAGCGCAACAAATCATACGAGCTACGCGCTCGGGAGAAACTAAGACCAAAAATGAAGCTGAAAGACAAAGGGATGACAAAGCTAATAAACACTGAAAAGGGAGGAAAAGGAAAGGAGGGCGCATTGAGGCTCAAGGTTAGGAAAGCGAGAGGTAAGATAGAGAGGAAGAACGTAAAAGCAATATAGTAAGAGTGGCACAGGCCATTAAAGAATATGACAAATAGAGGAGATGAAAGAGAGGTGAGACAGGTGGGTGGATCGAGAAAAACGACCATATGGACGGGTATGCACTACAGGGGGTGGTGTGGTGAACATTGATGACCCACAGCTATATAGGGGAAAGGTAATAGAGAAGGAAAAAAAGAAAGTAGGGACAGAAATGCTGATAGCATCAATACCAACAATGGTTGTAAGGAAGAGTTTGAAGATGCGGGGAGAGAGCCCATGAGATATCAGGGATAGCCACAAATGGTCTGGATAGCAGGAGCAACACACACCCTAGGCAATTCACTCACATCAGAACCGAACAGGAACGGTGCACCAGTATTCTGATCTGGCCAGGAGTAAGTCGGGGGCGTGAATCCGAGAGTGTGCTAGAGAAGTTCGCATGCTATCAAACGAGACGACGGGAAAGGCGGTGGAGAAGGGAGGGGCCAAACTGAAAGAAAAAGGGGAGGTGCACGGCGATGTAGATGGGGGTGGAAGACGGGTGAAGGGGCTGGGAAGGACGAAACGTGGGGTGGATAGGAAAGAGGGAATCAAAGAAGAGGCGACGCATGGAAAGGAGAGGACGGGGGACACACATGGGAAACGTTGAACGGGGATGATGAGGGCAAAACAACTGGGAAGGAACCCAAGGGGATGTAACACACAAGTTGAATTGGCGTAGGTCGAAAAAAAGGCTAAGGGACAGAGGCACGGGAAGGACGAGGAAGGTCCCAAAATAGAACAGGAAGTAAAAGGGACAAGAAGAACAGAGGGAGTGAGGGCAAGGGAACCGATAGCTGTACTAAAAAAGGGCGGGTGGATAAAGAGTATCCGACAGAGACCAGCCTAAGAAAAGAATGCCCGCGGAGCAGGCGAATAGAAAAACAAGGTAAAAAAAGGAACGATCCCAAATTACCATGGGAAGCAAACCAAAAAATGGACGTCGACAGTGTGTTGACATGCACTGCCCCTGGGTTCACGATAGAGTCGCGTTGAGCTTGTGCCTGCACGGCGAGGTGTGGTCTATGGGGGTAGAAACGTAGGGATCGGGATGGAGAGAATGGGAGACGTGTAAAAAGGGGAACGACAGCACCGGGTGATTTCACATATCAATAAGAGTAAGGTAGCTGAATACGAACAGGAAAAACGGACCTCACTCAAAAAATGAAAACGAGGAAGGGTGTTGGGAAGGCAGAAGAGAAGCAAAAGACACGCAAGGAGTGGCAACAATTTGAATGTGGCCCATGGTGGGGTCTTGGGGCTAAAGGCAGGGTGGGGGAAGTACGAGCGCTAGCGGAGTTATGTGTAGGAGGTTAGGAAGGGAGAACGATGGAAACTCTAGGATCGAAAACACGAACGGAAATGGAAGCAAGGGTGTGTGGCCAGGGGGATGAGAGGAGTGACAGCAACAAGGGAGGTACGGACAAGTTTAACAGAAATTGTAACAATGGTGCGAAAGGGATAAAACCGGATTGAAGCCCAGAAGGGAAGGATCGGGTGGGAAGAACGACTATGGAGGGGTATAAAAGCGGAGAGAGGTGGGAAAGAACTAACACTGGGCTAGAGGAGTGTAAAAATTAAGCAATGCGAAAAACGCAGATAGCACAAGCAGACCCAGGATA
>NC_067142.1:24274867-24300532 GCF_903995435.1 Acomys russatus | reverse complement strand
GCAGAAGAAAGAAAATGCTTCTAGAGTCAGAGCTTTTCTTCAGCTTGCTGATCTTGCAGAGATTTGGGTTTTCTACCCTCCCACGAGCTCGTTGATTGAAATGCCAGAAGACCACAAACAACGGAGACCACCCACTTATGAGTTTGTTTTATTAATGGCTTAATGAAGGAATCCTGAATCAAAGCTCCGGGTGATTTGGTTAATTGTTACAAGTTAAGTTTTTCTTTTTTCTATAATCCCCTATATTGCTCTGGGGGTGGGCAAAGATGCTTGTGAGGTTCATAAAGTAGAGTTGCCAGCATTGAACTATTAAGGGAGTAATTACTTGAGTATTTTCCAATTTGCAACCGTAAAAAAGGATGAGTGGAAAAAGCTCTCTTACTTCGAATTATGTCCTCAATTATGAAACATTTATGGCTTTTGGAATTTATACTAAAAATGGCTGTCTATATTTAGGTAATGCATTAGCCTAGGAGCAAAATGCAATAACAACCTAAGGGGAAAAAGAACTAAGATTGGGAGGGTTTTTGGAAAGCTGTGGAGCACTGGAGTTTAAAACATCCTTTGAACTTTTGTAATCTTGGTGTCATTTGTAATTATTTAGGGTTAATTTCTCCCTCGTTAAGCTTGTCTGACAATTTTAAGTCAGAGCTTGTTGTGGGAGTGTATTGGCCTGAAGATAATCATAACCCAGTTTAGGACTATGAAAATACTCAAACAGTTGCATTTTGCTCTACTTCAGAAAGATATTCTAGAGGCTTCAGGGGCTTTTCTCAAATAGCCACAGTGCAATAAAGCTCTGGGGAATTCCGCCCACTTGTCAGCACAGGAAATAATGCCTACCCCTTGTCTCTGCTACAACCAATGTTAAAAAGAATGGGCAATGGAAATGTATTAACTACAACATAGGTTGAAACAATCCAATGCAAAACCGCGAGAGAGGAGAGATGAGAGGAGAGCGAGAGTGAGGAGCGGAGAGAGGACGAGGATGCGGGAGAGTGAGCTGCGAGAGAGAGATGAGAAGCGAGGAATCATGCATTTGTCAATCCAACTGGTACTAGATCAGAGGGCAACTTTGTAAAGTCAGTTCTCTCCTTCCATGTTCCCCTGAGTTCTGAGGAATTAAACTCAGATTTTCAAGAGTGTGAAGAATGTGCCTTGCTGAGCACTCTTGGTGGCTTCCAGAGGTTAATAGCTTTGAGTGATATAATTAGTGATTCCTAAGTGATAAATTATACATACTAAAGTTTATTAGGAACACTCTAACAAAAGCACAAATTAATACTTTCTATCTAGGACATGTTCATAGCCAGCCCTCTCTGTATCTCCCCCCCCCCTTTTCAGAGCTGCCTTGCTTATTTTCACCAAACTCATACCTAGGTTCCAAAGTCCCAATTATAGACAAGAGTCTGTAAATTCTGTTTTGGTCGGTAAGATGGCTCAATAGATGAAAAGTGTTTCTATCCCTAGGATCCACATAGTGGAAGGAAAGAACAAGTTACTGAAGTTGTCCTCTGACCTCTACATGAACATGGTTACATGTGTGTGGTGTGCACACCCATTAGCATAGATTAAATGGGAGGCATGGACAAAACGTAGATACTAACTCAAGTCAGACAGATGGACTAAAATATAAAAATGTCCCTGCTGGGATGGCCATGGTATGATACATTTCAGAAAGACTCCTTTGAGTCTCATTGGCTTCAGAGTGTACCTTAAGCTGAAAGTGTTTATCATTTTAGTTGGGTTTACGCATATCGAATAGTTATGATGAGGCCCACACTAACATACTTTTTTGCCACTGCTTTTCTTCTTCTCTTCTTCTTCTTCTTCTTACTTCTCTTTCTTCTTCTTCTTCTTCTTCTTTTCTTTTTGGTTTTTTGCGTCCACCCCCCGGGTTTCTCTGTGTAGCGAGGACTGTCCCTGGACTACTTTGTAGACCTGGCTGACCTGAACTCACAGGAGCGATCCGCTGCCTCTGCCTCCCATAGTATGGCGGCATTAAAGGTGTGTGACTGCTGTTTCTACTTCTACAGTTCACAGTCTCTCCAAGTCCTAGGGCAAAGAAACAGGATGAAACACTTTAGTGGAGGAGCTGACCTTCTTGTGCCAATCCAATTGTCAAAGAATCATGTGTCCATAAGGAAAATTAGAAAAAAAAACACATTTGTACTGCTATTATGTGTCAATAAAAAGTAAATTCAATTGGAAATATCCATGGGGAGAAGATAATGAAAAATCTTATCACATTGTGTTTTCTTCAGTATTTGGAGTCATGAGCATATGCTGGTCCAGAAATGTTTGTATTTAGAAAATAGGTATTTAAAAATTATTATGTATCATTATCATTATCATTATTGTATATATATAAAGACAGTGGAGCAATGTGTGTGCACACACTTGGAGGTGAGTGAACACCTTTGATGAGCCGACTCATGTTTTCCCTTCTACTTTGATGTGGGTTCCATGACTCAAGCTTCTGTTGTTGGCTTTGGAGAACAATTCTTAACCATGGAGCAACCTCTCTGGCCCCTAAAGCCAAGGATTTTCTAATGTGCCAATGGGACAGACCGTCACAGTCAGGCTGGTATGTAATTGTCCCACCAGCAATCTCCTTGGCTCATTCCACCTCTACATCTAAGGCGGTGTACCCCCATCAAACTTGCCATGCTCCATGAGCTAGCATTACAATTTGGACCTTAATAATGTTCCAAAATTACATATGCTAAAGATATCCATAAGAATTCAGACCTCCAGTGGTATGTAAGGAGGACCATTTTGTGTATCTATGATTATATGAAAAAACACATATAACGTTACCATAAGTTTAAAAAATTCATTTGAATCTTATGGGCAAAGGTTACACATACAATGGTTCTATGTTTTGTTGTGTTTTTTCACCATTTATGCAAACACACACTGAAGGCAGAGCTTCCAGTGGTGACTCTACAGTGAATAAAGACATGGTGGTGCTCTTCAGATCTGTCTGACAAATTACACGGTTTCTCTCGGGATAAGCCACCTTGCTAATAGGTGTTCTGTTCGAGACAAGACAACAAGAGAAGTTCTAGGCAAAACCAGAGACAAGAGACAGAGACCACTGTTTGTGTGTGTCACTTTCCCTCTCCAGGAAGCAGTCTGCCTTGTTTGGCCGTCCTAATACAGGACCCCCTCTTAAGCTTAATGTGGAAAGAGTATGTTAGAGCACAAAAGGGCTAGAAATCCCACTAGCGACAAATTTATAGCCGTTTGCAATTTGAATTTATTATTTAGTGTTTAAAACTTAGATGGTTATAAGACAAGTTTATTTTGGGGGCTACAAATTCAACTGTTTTGTAAAAAGAAATCATCAAAAGCTTTACTTATTTTCTTCACTAAACACGGATATTTATATTTGGCTGCTTTTATATCTTTTTATCATAGCTTTTCTTTATAAAAATGATATCTTCTGACATTTACAATGAAGAAGTATTTTTTTTTTCAAGATAGGGATTCTTTGTGTAGCCTTGGCGGTCCTGAACTCACTTTGTAGAACAGGCTGGTCTCTAACTCACAGAGATCCACCCGACTCTGCCTCTTGAGTGCTGGGATTAAAGGTGTGCACCACCACACCCAGCTGAAGAAGTATTCTTCTGCATGGTATTGTTGAAGTACATTTAAATATTTTTTAAAACAATAATTCATCCTTTGTTTGGAAAATGTATATGTCCTAATAATTGTCTTGAAAATCTTGTTTTGGTCAGTTAGTGGCGACAGTGTATTGTTTTAGGTATGTGAAACATTTACCTTAAGCCACTGATTCATACTCTGTATAATGTGATCATTTAAAAAAGTCTTGAGACGGGACCTGTTGGTGCCTTATGTAAGCGGCAAGGACCGTATAGTGCAGTTCTGACAAGCAGCATTAACACACCTGGGGACTCAGAAACAAACCACTCAGTGGTTTGAGAGATGGCTGAGGGATTACGGTGCTTTAATTGCTCTTACGGAAGACCTGGGTTTGGTTCTCCAGCACACCTCATGGCAGCTTACTTACAATCGCAATCTGCCAGGATTCCAGAGAGAAACCAGTAAGTCCCTTTACCTCCAATAGCAACTGAACACAAGTGGTGAGCTTGCATGCATGCATGCAGCCAAACACTTACCCACATAAAACCATAAAAAAAAAAAAAAAAGATAAGAACTTTAAAAACCAACTAGACTCTAGCCACAGTTATTGAACAAGTGTTAAGTCTTTCAGGTGCTTTGAGACACAGTGAAGTTTCAAAAATACTGAGCAAAAGAACGTCACAGTAATACACACTTGGGCTAGGCTCTTCGTGAAGAACTCCCAATCTTAGGGTGTCATAGAAGCATGGCAGATTCAGCATGTTTTCATCACAGCATTAGTAGCATGAGCTTTCTGGGAGCCAAGTTCTTGTCCTCCCCAGGGATGCTTTGACACCAGACTTTCTACACAGCATTCTTTGAATATATAGTTGTTGGTTACTAAGAAACTCATGTATGATTCAGTTTAGGACAGGTTATTTTCTATTGTATAACCTTTAAGACTTGAGCTTGAGTTCTTATTACCATGTTTTAAATCTGTGTAAAATTTCTCAAAGAACTTCATTGATATTTTGTTTGGCTTCACAGATTGATTTTTATGTTGGGGCTCTCTAGAAATCCACTTTGCAAACTATGGGCTACCTGGCAATGTAGGTCGACGTGTATAAGTGCAGCTTCCTTTTCTTAAAAAAAATAGTTTGTTTTAGTTAGCTTATGAAATAAGAATTTCGTTATGATATGTCTACACATTGTCTCAATGTGCTTTGTTCATTTTCATCCCTCTGTTAATTTCTCATGCTCTTCTTTTCTTTCCTCTCAGTCCTTGTACTCCTCAAGAATGGACCATCTATTGTTTTAAATACAACACACACACACACACACACACACACACACACACACCCACACCACACACAGAAGAGTAGAAGGAGTAGAAAGAGGAGATGAGAGAGAGACAGAGACAGAGAGAGACAGAGACAGGGACAGAGACACAGAAACAGAGAGACAGAGAGACAGAAAAAGACAGAGACAGACAGACATGCACACCCACAAATATGAACAAATATACATATGCACATATAAACACCTTGATTTAGGTTTTAATACTACCCATGGAGAAAATATATAATGTTAAGATTTGTTCCCCCACTAATTTCTCATATTCTTCATTCCCCTTTAGAGTGTTTCTTCCCACCACTTAGTTCTCCTTCTACTTTGATGTCATAGGAAAATCTACAAAATGACTTATGCATATATATAATCTGTACATAATGTCATATATGTAAAATACAACTAATGTCATAAATCTCATCTATATTCATATATGAGAGAAAATATTTGACGCTTGTCATACTGAGTCTGGATTATTTTGCTTACCATGACAATATCCAGTTCTATCCATTTTCCTAAAAATATAAATGTTTCCCTTCTTGCTGGCTTCATGTGAATTTTGTCAAAGCACTATTGATGGGATGTTTAATGGCCATGGTGGTCCTCTTCTTCACGAAAGCTCTTTGGCCTTAGTTATAAGCCTGGTGGGCAGACAATAGTTGACAACAGTACATCACAAAAGTAACGTTTATTATCATTGACAAGGCTGGGATCCCAGGGGCAGACACAGAGTGTGATCTCATTAGCACAGCTAAATAAATTTCAGCTGGTTGATAGACCATGCACTAAATGCCATTTTTCTTTTTGTTAAAAAAATGATTCTCTCTCTCTCTCTCTCTCTCTCTCTTTCTCTCTCTCTCTCTCTCTCTCTCTGTACTGTTTGTGTGTCTGTAGTTGTGTATGGAGGGCAGAAGATGATATCAGATCCCTGGTCCTGGATTCACAGGCAGATGTGAGCTACCGATCATGAGTGCTAGAAATTGACCTCTGGTCCTCTGGCAAAGATTCTTTACTACTAAGCCATCTCTCCAGCTGGATATTTACCTTTTGAACAACATAATTTCTTGTAACTTCATCCTAGCAATTTGATGTTCTTGTTTATTTGTTTTATATTTCCCACTGGCAACAAAAATAATCTGTGAAAAGCTATCTGTACTCCCTGCTAAAAGTTTGTATACTTTTTTCTTTGGATGACATCTTTAAGCTGAATTTTCATTCTTCTCTACCACAATGAATCACGTGGCTTAGGGAAGCTAATTAACCCTGTTGAGGTTTTACTTCCTGTGAACACAAAGGCAATAAACTTAAGTTATCTCCCTAAACAAAAATGCTATGTAAGTGCTTTGTGTTATAATTTGTTCTAATAGCAATTTTAAAGGCATTTGATGTTTTCACAAAGAGGTGTAGAGTGAGAATCAATTTTATGGCATAAATGCTGGGAATTTTATTTGCAATTATTATTAACTGTAATAATGGTAAAACTCATTTTGAAGTCTCTGGGGGAGCCAAAACGTATCCTCAAATTCGATAGTAACGGCTGCATGATTTCATCCTAGACTTGTACCACAAAGGTAGGAGGTAGGATAGATGTGTATTCAAATGCTGTCTAAAGAAGAAATTAATCAAATAAAAAAATTGGAACTGATCCTCCCAGTGCTGTTAGCAAGATATTATTAAGTGCATAGGTCGCTTCTTAGATTTGGTGTGTGGTTCTCTTGAAAAGAAGTTACATCGTGGCATGGATATGGTCTTCAAACTGCCTGTCTTCCTCTGTACGTCCTGTTTACTTTGCCCCATTTATTTATTTTATTTTATGTGTGAGTATTTTGCCTGCATTTGTATGTATATCACATGCATGCTTGGTGTCCACAAAGGCCAGGTGAAGGCAGAGGATCTCCTGAACTGGAGTTGTGGATGGTCCTGAACCTCCATGTAGATGCTGGGAATTGAACCTGGGTCCTCTGTAAGAGCAGCCAGTGCATGTACTTACTGAGCCACATCTCCACCCTTTCCTTTGCCCCATGATGCTACCCTGATGTGCTTCTCTTAGTAACCCCATGTTTGACCACGTCCCCTGGAGGGGGAGACCTGGTGGCACTCAGAGGAAGGACAGCAGGTTGCCAAGAAGAGACTTGATACCCTATGAGCATATACAGGGGGAGGAGGTCCTCCTCAGGAACAGTCATAGGGGAGGGGAGTAAGGGGAAAATGGGGGGGGGGAGGGAAGAATGGGAGGACACAAGGGATGGGATAACCATTGAGATGTAACAAGAATAAATTAATAAAAAGTACAGATATACATATATTGTAATAATATTTTAAATTTATACTTTGATGGTTTCCTACACATGCGTATGGACGATCTTAACCACTTCTGCAATGCTCCTGCCCACAGAATTCCACGGCACATCTCCCTTCAAACCTCATACATATCCTATTTATTGATCAGTGTTTTCTCGATGCTCATGGCTTTGAGGTCATCCTCATGGCGGCCACTGGTGGCCACACCCTCAAAGAAAAGAGACACTTCCTATTCCAACAGTCATCAACAGCTAATAGCTCATTATTACCTTCAGTCTCCTGGGGAATTTTCTCAGGGAGAGCACTCACACTACCTTAGTCAGACATTTACATGGTCAGAACATTGTCCTCTACACCTCCTGAAGAATGGTTGATCCTTTTAGCTGTAACTCTACCAATGTACGGCTCCTAGCCAGCCCTTGCTATCCTCTTTGGCAGTGTCTATATTTTATATTGTTAATCACAGTACCCCTCTCAACCAATGGCAGATGCTTACTTAATACATGCTCACTTAACTGTTCTTGAATGAAAAAAAGGCAAGAATACTATAAACCACTTTGTCTTCCCAAGTAATAGAGTTTAATGCTTGCCTTTTAAACCATACCAACTCCTTCTTGGCCTAAGCAGAATTAAATATCTTACTTCCAAATGTGTAGACTATGAAGAAATTATTGTAAGTCTCACAGCTTGTAATAACAGGGATGCTATTATCCTCAAGGGCGACAGTCTCTAGTACATCAACAATACACCCTGAATCTTGACCATCTTTCTCTTTTAGCGAAGAGGAAAGCATCATATCAGATAAAGACAGATCGCTGCTGGCAGCTTTGAAGCCTGGGCTGAGCATGACAGACACACTTGCTGCTGAGTTTAATGAATTGGGCATTGCCAGGGGACTATTGGCTCTAGCACTTTGGTCACGCTTTTTCATTAGAAAACCTTAATTTTTAAAATGAATCATTGTGGCTAGATGGAAAAACACCGCTTCTCACAACTCTGGTTTCAAGAATTTTGCCCTAAGAAAAATGGATTCTACTTTATTTTAATGGAAAGCAAATAGCATGAAAGTACTTACTGTCTTTAATAGATGAGCTCTTTACTTAAAGAACTTTTCTGAGATAATGATAGAATCAGGGCAGAGAAATTTGCACTCACTGCAGACATTTCTGATCAAAGCAGGGCAGCTTGACAAGATTACATATGTATATGTATACATGTATGAATATTTACATATGTGTGTGTATGCATAGCCTCTAGAAGATCTAATAATAGAATAAAAGACAAAACCAAGAGCTTCTGCCTGCAGTAGGCCAGTGCACATGTCATGCTGAGAGATGGAGGCTTGTGTTAGTCTTCCCTTTCAGCGGCTTAGGGAATCAAGTGTTTGGAGAAGGGAAATCTGTGTGAGTAGAGAGGTACCTGTTGATCTTGAACACAGTTGAGGGTCCAAATGAGCACTTTACAGTATCCCTGACAAGTGCTAAGTGGATAAATAACAGTTCTTGTCTTGTGAAATCTTGAGATTGCAAAGCCCAGATATTCTAAACAGGAGTTAGACAGGTAAATATGGGGGAAATATTACAGACAGAGAAAGTGAGCAAAAGAGGAGAGAGAGGGAAACTCAGTCGTCATTAGAGGAGCTAATAGTTGAGATGAGCTGAATTGCAGAGTAGAATGAATGGGAAAGGTAAGAAATGAGGCTCGGAATGCATATGAGGCCAGAGTTCATCTTATCTTGCAGAAGTCAACTATACCTGTGAAGTTAAGTTTAAAGACAAATAGTGAAAAGGCCAAGACCTGATTCGGCAGATTCCAGGCCTATCTCTGTGAGCCTGGAGATGTTCCTGAAATTTATGCCTTCCAGCTCACAGTGAAGATTCCTGGTCTGTCTTCCAGGAAGAACCATGTGTGAGATGTTTTTATCCAGACAGGTTTCACTGTAGGTAACTTTTAATGGGAACAAAGATTTCTCCATTAGCTAGATTAGAAGGGTACCATTTGCTTTTCCCAGTGCACTTTCCTAACGGCTGGCCTCTAAGGCTTTAGTTAAGTGGCTTTCTTTTAACACATTAATCTTTTTAAAATCTAATTCTAATCATTTAATTATACTAAAATTTTTCTCTTTAATATTTGTAAGAAGAATATAGATAGTTATCTTCTGGGATGTTCTTTCCTGGTTTGTCATTCAGTAATAGCTGCAGACATGAGTGACCACTGCTGGTCACATCAGGTGCAAGCATAGTGAATATAAGGGGATTTCAGGTGTCACCATTGGCCCAGGGAGTTTGATGGCTCAGTAGGTAAATGCTTCTTGCATAAGCATGAGGGTCTGAGCTTGGATTCCAAGAACACTGGACACAGTAGCACAGTTTTATACTCCCAGGACTTTTTGGTGAGGTGGGGATCAGAGATAAGAGAATTCCCCAGACGCTCATAGGCCAGCTAGCCTGGTGTGTAGAGTAGTGCCTACACAAGAGTCACTGCCTCCAAACCTACATATAAGAACACACACACACACACACACACACACACACACAGGCAGGGATCAAGCAAAAGACCTACATGTACTTATACACAAGGATAAAAATATTGGAATAAAAGAAATGCAAACTTCTTTGCTTCTAGCTCCAGACTACATAAACTATATGTTGTAGTGTGTGTGTGTGTGTGTGTGTGTGTGTGTGTGTGTGTGGTATGTGTGTGATATAAGCATGTGTGTGTAAACGTGGGTACTCAGATGAACCTGTGGAGGCCCGAGGAGAACACTGGGTGTCCTAATCTGCCATTCTCTGCCTTGTTCCTTGAGAGAGGCCCCCTTGGTGACTGGAGCCATGTCAACAGCAGCCACTCCAGCGACCCTCCTATATGTGATCCCTGCTGCATTCGTTTTGCTCATCCCTTTACATGGGCACTGGAGATTTGAACTGAGATCCTCACGCTTGTGTAGCATGTGCACTTAGCCAATGAATCATCTTCCCAGGCTCATGTGGGATTTTTTATTTTTTTGCGGCATCAGTTCCCAGGGTATCCCTCAGTACTACACAACAGAGGACAAAGAGAAGTCTAAAGTGTATCTGATGTCTGTGATGCTACAGTTACAAAGTTTAAATGTTTCTTGGAGATGTCCCAGTATCTATTTTTATACATTACTTTTCCTTATTTGGGGTGAGGATCACACACACGCGTGGTACACGTGTGGAGGTTAGAGGACACACAGAGATGTAGGTTATCTGCTTCCAACATATGTTTTCCAGGTATCTAACTCAGGAATTGGAACTTGCTGACAGATATCCTACTTTGTTCACCCTCATTTTTCAAATGAGAATATGAGGATTAGAAAGGAAAAATGGGTTCCTACATTTCCTGCTGAGCCTTTTAGGTATCCTTGCATCCTTGCTAACATCTCCAACGTGCAGGTTATCTTCGGGTGTGCTATATGACCATCAGAATTTATTTTCTTACCTTTAAAACTATTGTGGTCTATTGAGGTCTTGGGTAACTTAAAAAAATAAGTAGATTTTATTTAATTGAGATGTTGGCTACAAGCATAAAAATGATATAAGATTCTAGGAGTCTTGGCAAAAATAATTTTAAAAATGAGAATTTCACAATATAAAAACTTTGTTATAGAAACCTCTGAGTTTGGCACCATTTGTTATGACATTGTACTAAACCCCTTTAAACTTACTTTATCTTTTTTTCTTTCCTTCCCTCCTTCCTTCCTTTTTTCCCTCCCTTGCTCCTTCCTTCATTCCTTCATTCCTTCCTTTCAGTAATCTGCTTTCTCCCTTCTTAACTGAAACAGAATTTTAGTTAGCACAGTATAGACCTGAACTCTTTTTGTAGCTGAAGATGACTTTGAACTTCTGATCCTCACCATTTTAATGTGTACACCACTATGTCTGGTTTAAGCACTGCTGAGGATAGAAAGAGGATGGCATGCCAGGGAAGCTTTCTACTTGACCGGTCCCAATCCCTTGGTTTTCTTGAGAAGTTGTTATTAGTGATGCGTGCTATTGAAAGGAAAATTGGTAATACCCTATGGACGAGGAAAATTTTTTTCCTCTTGAGTTTGTTTCTAAGAGGACACCTCATGCATTTTTGCTTGATTCCCATTGGTTGGGACAAAGTTTTGTTTTAACAATTCCTTATCAAGTAGTTAATAATACATATCTGTGGTGAGGTAGAGGAGGCAGTAACACAAACAAATATGGAAGATTGTAAGAAATAATGAACAAGGCTGGATGATCTGTAGATTGATCAGAAAATGTATGCCCTACAGAGATCAAGGAATAATAATAGAATTTGGCAGCTATATAATGTCCACCATTGGGGAAGCTGTACAATAATCATTTGAAGAGGCCACAGATGTTCAGTAAGGGATGGTATATCCTCGTTTCATAATGCCTCACAGTTGAAACTCAATCACATTGTAGCAGAAGGCATGGACAGATGAAATGTGACTCTCCGCCCAATGGATTGTTCAGTGTATTTTCTTTTTTTCATTGTACTAAAATCATTTTCTCTTCGGGGAATGTAAAGGAAAGGATTGCATTGGGGCCACTCAGCACCTAAACTACTGTCTTCTTCTCAGGTTTCTTGAAGGACTTGAAGTCTTTAAAACTTCAGACACATGAAGAGGGAACCTGAATGTCATGGTTAGACCTATAGTAGCTGTGGCAACCATGGTAACTGGAGTGTAGCTGGCTAACAAATGGTGCACCAAAGAAAAGTTCTTCTCCCTTGACCGCAAAGAAATCGTTTTGTGGTGTTTAAGGTGGGGCAGTAAGGTTCATGGGATGGCATCCAACACAAACCTTGGAGATCTTGTACCCTTTGGTTTCTGACTCCTGGATCTATGTACGATCTTAGTAAATCTCACAGGTTTAACTACTCGATGTTGAATTTGAGTCTCCCACTCCGAGTTTTGAACCTGTCTCCCAGGTGCCATGACTTACTTGGTACTGTCATCTGAATGTCTGCAGGGTAGCACAAACTCAATATATTAAAAAAGAGTACTTTTACATCCTTGTTGTCTCCTCTCTGCTTCACGAAAAAGTACCAATTCTTTATTTGTTCAACTGAAACCGTGGGCACGTCTTTCCTCTCTTCCTCAAAGTGTGCCATTGTTCTGCAGCAACTTCTGTCCATCATACCTGCTACAGTCTAGGCTACCCAGCACCACCACCTCCAACATCACCACACAGATTCCGAGTTTACCGTTCTCCTGAATTCCAGCCAAAACCCCACTGGGCCCACTGCTTCCAGGATATTTTCACACTGCTGAATGTCTTCTTAGCAGCTCACTGGTGGATTTAAAGTGTGACCTAAAGGCAGGTGCTGTAGCTCTTTGCTAGAGTGCTTGCCTCGTGCTGTATCTTCATCTCTGCGTCCGTGATGAAATACTCGGACAAAATGCAACTTAAAGGAGAAAGGATGTGGTTTTGCCTCACAATTCTGTACTATGCTTCACTAACTCCAGGGGATAAAAGTTGAAGCAGCAGAAAATGTATGCACTTGTGTTTAGTACTCAGCTAATTTGTTCTGGTATTATACAGTTCAAGGCCTATTATACAGTTCAGTGCCAGGGAATGGTACTGCCAGCTTTAGCCCACAGACATGCTACCAGCTGATCTGATTTAGACAGACACCATGGAGACTCAGTCCACATGTTGCTTTGTTATGTGACATCATCCTTAACATGCATGTTGCCCTGGCTTTGATCTCTAGCACTTTATATATTTGGCATTAGTGCCTTACACTTTTACTACCAGATCTCAAGAATTGGAGGCTGGAGGATCAGACATTCAAAGTTATCCCTGTCCGCAAAAATTTGAAGCCAGCTTTGACTATGCAGAACCTAACTTAAAAAGTTCAGAACTACAGTAGTGCTTAATGACTTTGAACATTTAGCATAAACATTTTAATTCACTTTTATAAAAGTTTTATTTATGTGTATGTGTGTGTCATTGTAAGTGTAGGCCACACGTATGTGAGCATTTTGAATAAGACGTTAAGAGAGACAAGCAATGCAAGTGTAGGGAAGGCATTGAGGGCAGGAAGTAATGGAGGTGGATGGAGGATTTGCTCAGTACACATTATATGCATGTATGAAATTCTCAAACAATAAGAAATAATTATAGGTGGATAGTAACCAAGAAAAAGATTTGATATTGAACTTTAACCATTGAGCTTAATTATTTTTTATTAATTTAAAAATATTTTGTACGTGTCTATGTGTCTGTGTGAGTGTATACCACATGTGTGAGAGTCCCAGCAGAGGGTGTCAAATCCCACAGAACTGAAGTTACAGATACCTGTGCGCTGCCTCGCCTGGGTGCTGGGAACCAATCTCAGATTCCCAAAGCACAGGAAGTGCTCTTAATGACTGAGCAATTGCTGCAGCCCTTACAGTATTTAGGAGATTTACTTTAGTCTTAAATTCATGTCTCTGGGTCTATATACATGTGTGAGCACATGCACGTGGATGCCCACAGAGGCAGGATGAGGGAGCTATAGCCCCTATATTCCCTATGTCTATGTCCCCTGTAGTTACAAGTGCTTGTGAGCCCACCAATGTGGAGGCTGGGAACCAGGCTCCAGTGCTCTGTGAGGACAAGGGCTTTGCTTTTAGTCATAGAACCCTCTCTCCATCCCTGCACACTTACTTTGAACATATGTAAATCTTTAGCTATATGCTGACAGCCATTCGTCCTTCTGATTGTCTTGTGCGTTATTCTCTCCCCTAGTGACTCTCCTCAAATCAAACCTGCCTGCTTCCTGTGCCAGACCCCAAGAAACTGAACCAATCAACTAAAAACAAAACAAAACAAAAACCCAAACAAAAACAAACAAACAAAAAACCACCACCACCACCACCACCACCACCACCACCACTGAAAGCCAAATCTTGTTCTTCTGGGCTCCCTGGGTTTGATACTCTCATTACACAGGCTGGAGATGGTTTATCGTGACACTTTTCATCACCTCTTTCTAGTAATAACTTATAACTAGAAGGAGGTGGTTCTCAGCCTTCCTAATGCTGCGACCCCTTAATATAGGTCCGTGTGTTGTGGTGACTTCTACCCATATTGTTTTCATCATTATGTCATAACTGTAATTGTGTTACTATAATCAATCACAACGTAAAATGGCTCATGTGTTAGATAGCTGATTTGCAGCCCCTGTGTGGGTCGCAGCCCACAGGTTGAGAACCACTAATTTTATTGTCAGCGTCATACACCCTCACGACCTGCAGTGGGGCATTTTCTTGTGTTATGTTGATAAAGCCACTTCTGAAGAGCCATGGGAGAGCCATGGCTTCTTCTCCCCAAACCTCATCAAACAACTTTGATATATGTTGTACACATTTAGATACAAAGATATAAGACAGAGTTAGCATTTTAAAAACATGTTCCTTGTTCCCTGTTCCCATATGAGGGAAGAAGGAGATGGGTAATAAGAACAGTCATTGCAGGGGCCATGCTAATCTTCTATGTATCGTTCCAATTTTAGTGTATGTGCTGCCACCAAGAAGAGACTTGATACCCTGTGAGCATATAAAGGGGGAGGAAGTCCCCCTCAGGCACAGTCATAGGGGAGGGGAGTAAGGGGAAAATGGGAGGGAGGGAAGAATGGGAGGATACAAGGGCTGGGATAACCATTGAGATGTAACAAGAATAAATCAAATTTTAAAAGAGAACAGTCATTGCTAACTGCAGAATGTAGGACATTTACCACGAGAGTTAGGAAGGACCTCAGAGCTGTGGCATCTTTCATCAACCCATAAGTGAGTTTGAGACTTTGATTTCATATTCATGGGCAAATAACAGGAACCTTGCTGGGGAGCAAAATAGGATATTGCAGATGGTACACTTCATATAAGCAGCAGATGTGAGAGAGCATCACCTCCACCAACATAATTATTTTGGTTTGATCATCACTGCTATGAAGGCAGCTTGACATGAACATTTCTATCTTCTTTAACTCCCAGAATGACTTATCAAAAGTAGGATCAGGTTGTTCTAACTTTGTAGAAGAAGGGGTTTAGATAATTCAAGATCACTCCGACTGCAAGAATTGAAGCTCATATTTGATCCCAGCTGACTTTGGTAAGGAACTCAAACTGATGGCCCATGTTTCTTGCCATGCTCCTTAGACATGCTGTCTGCTACCTGTGTTCCCACCATCTCTAAGGAAATGGTTGCTGTCCTCAGGCCTGTTCAACAGAATCATTTGAAGGTCTTTCTCATGTATTCCTCTAGAATGGAACATGCTTAGGTAGGGAGAGGCCACACATGTTAGCTATCCCAGGCTAAGGATAGGTCTGCCTCTGTTGATCATCTTCAGGCATGGATAGTGCCATCTCTGCTGACTGTCGTCTTCCTGGGGAAGCTTTACCATATTGCGCCTAGCTCCTCAGGGTCTAAATTCTCTTCCAGGCGCATCTCTCTGGAAGCCTGCTTATTCTGTTAGTGCAGGTATTTCCAACTCTACCAACTGCACTAGAAGAGAAAAAGCACCTTAGAGCTCAGAGAAACACAAATAGACTCCTGACAGCTACCCACCCTATTTGCCTGCCGCAATATCTAAAACTCTGCATTTAAAAAACGATTCTTTTAAATACAGAGAGTGACTTCCCCAGTTATCACTTTCTTAAAAGCAGATGAACTTGAAAATTTTGACATATGTATATCTTGCCAGCCAAAGGCAAACCATCTATTTAGAGAATCGATATTGCACACTTGCTAACCATGTGTGCTTTGGAATCAAATGGCCTCAGTTTTGTGTTCCAGGCTGCCGCTTTTAGAACGTTATCTTCGGCAGCTTTTCAAAAACCTTTCTGAGCCTCCTGCATTTTTGGGTAAGATGAGGTAAGAATTTTACTTATGTTTGAGTAGTGGGAACAAAATGGCATAAGATATGTAAAGCATTTGAAAAATAGTACCTGCAAGATGGTTCAATGGATACAAGCAACCTCCATGCCTGATACCTGAATTGGATCCCCATGATCAACATGGTAGAAAGAAAGAACCGACTTTGGCAGATTGTCTTTTGATGTCCAGAAGTTAACATAATATGCATAGGTGTATATGTGGTTGTTTGCACATGAGCATGTGAATACATACATACATACATACGTACGTACGTACGTACGTACGTACGTACGTACGTACATATGTACGCCTGGAGACAATTGGATATTCAATCCTATTGCTATTGCTTTTTAGTAAGGGATCATTCTGCATGCACATGCTAGTGAGTAAGCTCATTGACAGAAGCACATGCCACATCGGAAAAAACTGTGTCAGCTTCAGAAGAGTACGTTACCAAAAATATAATGACAGCAAAGATGTGTTACATAAAACATGTTCCATAGCACTAAATCACACAGAACCAAATTCTGACAGTAGGAAGCCAACTTTGGGCTGGTAGGGTGGCTTAGCAGGTCTAAGGGATCTTGCTGCCCAAGCCTGACAACCTGAGTTTGATTCCTCAAATGTACCTAGTGGAAAGAAATCATCAGTTTCTGCAGTTGTCCTCTGAACACCACACATGTATGGCACAGATCACTATGCATACAGACAGACAGACAGACAGACAGACAGACAAACAGAACATAAATATGTGTAAATAATTGAAAAGTAAAATAAACCAACATAAGCTATATGTTAGACATTTCACATGATTTGCTTTTCTCCATATCATAAGCTAAACATTTGCCTTCTTACATATTTTAAAATAAGTGTGTGTGTGTGTGTGTGTGTGTGTGTGTGTGTGTGTGTGTGTGTGTGTGTACCAGGTGTGTGCAGGTGCCCATGGATGCCAGAAGTCATTTAATTCCCTTGAGTTGAAGTTACAAGTTGGAGCTGCCTGACATTGGTTTGGGAACTAAATTCAAATCAGAAGAGCAGTAAGTGCTTTTCACAACTGAGCCACCTCTCCAACTTTGTCAGCCCCTACTTTTAATGGAATGTCTGCCATTCGCTTGACTGTTAATTCCAGAAGAAGAGTAGAGTTCTAAAAAAAAACCAAATTAGCCAGATGCATTAGAGAGAACTTTGCAAAGGATGGACACAAATCATGGAAAATTGCTTTGATACCTTAGGAATGAAACTTATCTTATGAAACCTGTATAATTAACATATTTATTGAGATAAGCATCTGACCATTTCATTATTTTTTATCTAAATTTAAAGGATAGAAGAGACAAGTTACCCCTGTTTCTGTAATTGGGACAGAGGAACAGAATTTCAAGTGAGTTTGGTTACACAGTGAGTTTAAGGCCAGCCTCCACTACATGAGGCCTTATCTAAAAAACAATCGTTCAAACAATTAATGAATTAATAAGGTACATACTTGGCTTACAGTATTGGAGGCTGAGAAATGTAGGAGCACCATGATGATTGGCCAGGACCTTAGTGTGGCTTCATAACATAGTAGAAACAGAAAGAAAACAGGAAATTATCAGGTTCAGCCTTTGCACGGACATGTAAACATGATTTTGTGTGTGTGTGTGTGTGTATGCATGTGCACATGTGTGCATATGTGTATGGAGTCCTGTGGACAACCTTGTGTGCCATTCCTTAGTCCCTACTCAACTAGTTTTTTGAAGTAGGGTCTCTCATGGGCATGGAACTATGCTAGACGCACTGGCCATGGAGTTCGAGAATGCCCTGTCCCTGCCTTCCCAATTGTGTGGCTATAACTGTGCACTTCCACAAACACAGTGGCTGGATTTTCCCCATGGGTTCTGAGGATCTAACTCAGGTACTCGTGCTTGCAAGGCAACCACTTTACTGTCTGCACTATACTGTTAACCTTCAGTGTCTCTTTGTCAGGTACCCACTACTGAGGCAAAGACCGTATTCTCTGAGGGGAGTGCCCTGTGACATCACTGCCTCTGAGGGGAGTGCCCTGTGACATCACTGCCTCTGAGGGGAGTGCCCTGTGACATCACTGCCTCTGAGGGGAGTGCCCTGTGACATCACTGCCTCTTCAACCACATATGTCCACTCTGTTACCATGGCACAGAAATTAAAATGGCACTGAAGTCACAGACATAGTCACTCCTCATACTCCACGCATTCGTAATCCTTCTAGGACCATTTTCTTTCACCCAACTGAGCACTGTCATGCCCCATGTCCCATTTCTTTTGAATGACCCAATCAGTAACATCAATTTTTTTCCACCCACATAAATTATATCAGTCAGCAGTACATGTCTTATCGTGCATGGCTTGGGTCAGAGGTCATAACCATATTACGGTCTATAAAGATGTACAGAGGAGTCACTTTCTGAGACTAATGTCAAGAGATTCTGTAGAATTGGAGAATTTACGTATGACTAGTATCTTTCCATGTCTCTAGGATTTGTTCATTGTCTAACACATGAAAGGACAAGATAGTCACATTAAGATCTCAGCAGGCCTCACCATTTTTATAGTTTAAGAATCTTACAGCAAAGGCTAACAAAATGTCTCAACTGGTAAAGGCACTTGCCAGTGATTTGTGGTTAAAGGAGAGATTCAGATCTCCCAAATCGTCCTCTGATGCTTATATCCAGGGGATAGCACACATGTTCCTTCACATAATAATTAATTTTTAAAGAGTTTTTAGTGCCCTATATTTTATTTCAAAAGGAAAACTAAATAGCACCAATAGTCTCCTCTTTGTCATAAAGGTTCACAATTTTTCTTTCAAATTATTATTTTACTTTTAAGTGTGTGTATGTGTGTGTGTGTGTGTGTGTGTGTGTGTGTGTGTGCATGTGCATGCAGTGCCAACAGAGGATAGAAGACGGAGTCAGATCTCCTAGATATGGAGTTATAGGTGATTGCAAGTCACCCAACATGAATGCTAAGAAGTGAACATAGGTCTTCTGCAAGAGCAGAAAGTATTCTTAATCGTCTGTCTAATTCTATCATTCACACTTTACCCTAAAATATTAATGGAACTTATTGTTTTTTTATTGAATATGTAATTTTGTATGGCATTTCACAGTGTTATTTTAACAAACGTGGGTCTTTTTTGTTTCTTGAGTGTCAACAAAGCCCATTCCGTTATTGCTGTGACTTGTCATTAAGTCCCAGGAAGCTGCCTCATTGCCCTGGTCTGTGGAATGAGTGACAGCTTCTACTTAAACAACATACAGTGCAGAGGATAAAGTGAAAATGTTAAGGCCATACCCATCTCCTAAGACCTTCCTACAAACTCTCTATGAAACATCTTGTTTCCCCAATGAGAATCAACATTGTGCTCGGATGCAGTTCAGTTGTTAAAGTACTTGTCTAGCACAGATCTCTGCCTTAGGACCTCAATACTGCAGAAACCATGAAGAGTTGTAAATGACTGCAATCCCAGTGCCCAGGAAGTGAAGGAAGACAAGTCAGAAGGTCAGGGTCATTCTCAGGTATATATCAAGGTCAACGGCAGCTTGGACTATATTGAACACTGTCTCAAACAGAAGAGGAAAGACTGGAGATAAATTTGTCAGTGGTTAAAGCACATACCTCATAAGCAACTGAGTCTGAGTTAAGATTACTTGAACTTTTATATCAGTGTGATGATCTGCCTTTAATTACATCCTTGCAGAAGGATCCTTAGAGCAAGCTGAGCCTATAGGCAAAATCTTGGTTTGATTGACTTACCTTGCTTCAAAGAATAAATTAGAGACGACAAGGGAAGGATTCCTGACATCAACTTGTGCCTGCACCCCCATGTCCACCCCATGTGAATAAATGTATACAAATGTGCACACAGACAGACATATAGAAAAGCAGGGGTCAACATGATACAATGGCTGTTGGGCTAGATACAGAAACAAGTGAAGTGTTTATTTTTCTGAATTGATTCTTTAGGAACTGAATACAATTAGAATAATTTTTATTTACTGAATAATAATGATGATGAGATGAGCACATACTTGTTTTGAAAAACTTAAAAGAATTTTTATATATTTATAAATGAAAAATTCAATGCTATAATAATAAATATATTTAAATTATTTTTCTTATTCTTTGAATTTCATAAGTATATACAATGTATTTTGATCATGTTCCTTCCTCATTTCTTACCTCAACCCCTAAGACCCTCCAACATGTTTCCTTCTTAATTTGGTCTTTGTATGTGTGTATATGTTTTTACAGTATGTATCTATAAATGGCATCAGGTGCATCAGAATATATCCTCTCTTTTCATTTATACATATATACACACACTTATGTCTTAATGTGTTCATTTAGTCCTATTCATGTATGCATAGGTGTGGGAGCACCCCCTGGGGCATGGGCAACCTGCCAGTGACCACTGCCCAGAAGAAGTGTGACTCTCCCTTCCCGGGCATGAGTCAGTGGCCAGTAGTAGCTTCTCACCTCAGAGCCAACTCTTTCATTTCAGCATAGTACTGATGTTTTATAATCTATAAATGCTTTACTTATAATTCAAGGATATTTGGATTATGGAGGGGTTAAGTTACTCTCTCTGTGGAAGAAGCTCATCTGAGATCTGCAGCAAATTCTCAATATGCTGTGATTCAAATATTCCTCTCATAGTGCCATGCTGAGAAAGAGAAGAATCAACGAGCAAGCTCAAAATGCAAACAGGGTAAGGTGAGGTGTAAACAAGTTATAAACAATCTTCTGCATGTCTGTGTTTTTGAAAAATGTAAAGCAATTTGTATTTTTCCTTTTTGAAATAGGGTTTCATGTAGCCCAGGTTGGACTTCAACATGCTATGTAGTCAAGGATTGACTTCGAATCCTCCTGCCTTGGTCTTCTAAGTACTAAGAGTGCAGGCATGCATGGCCTCGATGTAGATATTTCTGGGGCTCAAACACAGGGCTTTCTGTATGCTGTCTGAACATTTTCCCCAGGCACATGCCCATCCCCAGACCCCAGACTACTATTATATGCTGTTTAGGTAATGGTTTTTAGGACTTTCTTCTTACTGTAAGCAGCTTATTTTGTATGGCTTCATGTATATGAAACTAATAAAGATTCATACTTCCAATAGACACCAGCCTTTCACTAATAGGGAATGCCTAGTCCTTTAATTAGTCCAAATTAGAGATTATGTCTCTTTCCAAAGAAAATGCATCTTTATGTCAATTAAATGAGGCTTTTTTGATGAAATGTTCCCTAACAGAGAGTAAGTAATCGAGATATAATTGTTTGTAGATGAAAAATAACTGCCACTTTCAGAGCAAATGGTAGTTTAACGCAGATGATTTCCGTGATTATAATGTGGTTTATGCTGCTTTTTATATCACTGTTCAGAAGCATCCATAGTACCCGTTAAGGCAAAAAGCATCTTAATGTTTGTTTTAGTGCTTGGCAACAAATACAGTCTATAAAATATGTAGTGGTTAATATTAAAAGCTCATGCCAGATTGCAACATAAAGAGTTTATTCAATCTCTTTAAAGGCATCAATTTGAAGCTACATCTGAATGAGTTCTCATTCAGCATTGGAGCATCTTACCATTTCAGCAAGCCAACACTGTTGAAGTTGGGAAGTCTGTCTCCCCATCTCTCTGTCCCTAGCTTGGCACTACCCTCAAATTCTCAGTGAGCATGTCTGTTCCTCCTCTGAAGAGGACTGCTGATGCCGATCCCCTCCAGTGTAACACACACACAGTGGCTGATGAGTAGCTAGGACATATTTGGCCATGCGCCTTCTGAGCATCTTTGTAGATAGGAGAACTTGAGAGGGATACCTTGGTGGCTCCTTTTAGCAGACATCCTGACAGGATCTAGAATTGCCATGGAAACAGCCTCTGGACAAGTCTGTGAGAAATTATCTCCATTAGGTTAGTTGAGGTGAGAACTCTGCCCTACGTGTGGTGAGAGACAGGGTTTCATTGACCCCAGGAGTGAATAAGAGAAAATAAAAGGAGGAAGAGAATTCAGCACTTCTTCTGCCCACTGACTGCAGATGCAGTGGGTATGGCTGACTCAGGCTACTGCCATCATGCGCTCCTCACCATGAGTATCCTCAAAGTATAAGTCAAAACAAACTCATTTTCCCTTAAGTTGCTTTTCCAGCTATTTGTCTCAGCAGGAAGACAGATCACCAACATAAGCTAAACTTGTCTCCTGGACTCTGTGGTTTACCAGGGAAGTCTAATTTTATTAATCTTCATTGCATTTTTCATTGTTACTTTCAACCAGTATTTAGCTACATGCAAAGCTGCATCAACCAATCTATCCCACCCACTTAACTCCCGAGGATACTTCAAAGCCCTTTAAAGTCAGGTGTGGGGTTGGAAAGATGTTAGTGATTAAAAGCCTTTTCTGTATGCCTCCAGAATACCCAAGTTTAGTTGCCAGCAGCCAAGTGGTTCACAACCGCCTGTAACTCCAGTTTCCAGGGGTCCAATACCCATTTCTGGCATCTGAATTCCTGCACTAATATGCACATACTCGCACACAGACACACATGCATGTGTGTAGTGAAAAATGTCAGGTGTTAGCAGATTTACTATCATGCTGCAGTAAGTGGATTTTGGATGATTTAAGATGGATAAGATGAGAATTCTTGATGGTACAGAGGATCTGTTCAAGGTGAGACAGAGGCCAGTTTTCTTTTTCGGTAAGATTTCTATCGTCTTAGAGATATTATTTTAACATCCTGAGCTTGAGTTTTCTCATCTGTAATTTGATAGATTAGAAACAATGGCCGGAAGTTACTGAGGATCATAGAAGATTGCTTCAGGCTTTTAGCCAAAAGAAGAGTGAAAATGGGGAAAAAGAAGAATGCAAGACAGAGGGAGGCTGCTTCTATTTAGAGAAAGTGTAGTCAGAAGACAGGAGGTCTGGATCACTTACACAAATATCCTCATCATAAATTGAAAAGAAGTGTTATGGTACAGGTGCTATAGTTTAGTTGACAGAATACTTGTCTAGAAGATATAAAGTCCAGGGTTTGACCCCAAGCACCATAAACCAGGCATAGTGTTGCATCTCTGTAGCCCTAACACTTGGCAGGTGGATGGGAGCAACCCAACAGTTCAGCATCACCTTTGACTGCACAGAGAGTTGAAGGTCCATAGTGGTAACCGAGTCTCTGTCTCAAAAAATAAAAACAAACACATTCATCTACATTCACTGTGACTGAGAATAAATTGCCATAGAATGTATAGGAAAGGTATTTAATCAGGACGAGGCAAGCAAACTAGAGATTTGTTTTTGCTACATTTTCCTGATTGTCACAGAAATATTCTTCACTTTCAAATCCATTTCCAATAGCGGAATAGTTCTAAATTTATAAGCAAATTCAGAGATAATGTGGATTTCCCTGTACTCAACAGTTCCCCCTGTGAGTACTTTCTACTCCTCTGATGTATCTGTCACAACTAAGGAACCACCTTTGCTATATTGTTATTAACTTTATTGAATTTTATTAATTTTCTACTATCTTGTTTTAAAATTCCAGGACAGTGACATGTTTCTGAGTTACACTTATGGTTGCTGGGCTTTTTTGATCAGTGAAGATTTTCCAGGATCTTTTGAAGATCTTGGCAATTTTGACAATTATCGTTCAGTTTTTTTGGAGAACACCTTTGTATACTTTTAAAAGTTTTTGCTAGCTTTATGTATTGTGTGTGTGTGTGTGTGTGTATGTGCGTGCACGCATAAGTGTGACATTCATAGTGTCTTAGTTATTTGTATTTGGCAAACTTGAAGAAAATATCTTTCCTATCTTGGTGAGTCTAAAATTCTGAATGTAAATCAATATCTATCATATCTTTGTCAACATAAAGCATCTATCTAGACCTAAAAACATCTTAACTCTTAAATAACTAAGCTTAATTTTAAAACTAGACTATCTGGTCTTCAACCCCTCAGAGAATTAAGAAGGAATAAAATTAATTATCTGAGTAGACAGGAAGCTCAGGTTAGCAGCTTCCAAAATGGGAATATGACAAACACAGTTTACTGCCTGAGCAGTCACCCAAAACTCTCTGTAACCTTGGAACATCATCTTCAGCCTTCTGGCCCTATATATCTGACAGACATATTTGACTGTCATTGAGGATTTGCTTACCCTGTTTTGACAGAGGTTGGGCGTTGACTCTACCTGCATCCAAGCTTGCCCATTTTTAGGCAAAATTCTGTCTGTGGAAAAAATGACATTTTGCCCAGTAGCTGGTTTGCCATTTATGAAGCCATTTCCAAAAGGAGGTTCATTGTTGCTCATCATCTTCTTTCGAGTTGGCTGGGTATTGCCAGGAATTAACATGCCTTATTGTCAAAGAATCTTTAAAATAATAAAAAAATATCTTCAAATGCCATATTCTCTAGGTCTCTGAGATTTTTGAAGACCTTATCTAACTATTTTACCTTTTCTATCTATAGAATCATATCAATTTGTTAAACCTAGGATGTATATTCTTGTGATAAAAATAGACTGGTAATTGACATGACTATGATTTAATCAACTAGCAATTAACTTGTATTACTTAATTACCCTAAGCAGACTACAATAGCACTTTCTAAGTACTGGGAGCAAGCTTTGTATTGTAGTTGGGTTGTATGGGAACAATACTTCATGCTAGAGCAGATATAATGCTATGTCTAGTCACTCCTCTCTAGATGCTACTGTACCATGCCCAGGGTAGTTCCTTTCAGGATCATTTTCTTCCTCTTTTTTTTTTTTTTTTTAACAAACCATTGAGTCCAGTTCATGCTGCCCTATGAGTGTGGACATGGGGCCATCCTCTGGAGCACAGGCAACTTCCAGAACCACACCCCCAAGAAAAATGTCTCCTGTTAGAACATATAGTTTGAAATATATTTGAAGCTGAGTTCAGCGGTTTCTTACCACTCGGTGTCTATCAAAGCTTCAGATACAGGAAATAGATGTGCAAGTACTAAGCACTGAGCATACACATATCTATTATTCTTTTATATATGTCTATCCAGGGTGGAACGCAAGTTCTCAAACTTGTACAGCTAGCAGCATTTTACCCAATGAGCTATATCACTCTATCCCCCTTTCTATTTTTCTACCAATTTCATTTCAGTCTTTCTGACTCCAATGCTTTGAATCATTCTTCAGAGCTCCATTTGTTTTCCATTTATTTAAACAAAAGTTTTTGTTCAGAATTCTGCTTTCTAATAGTCCTCCATGTCTCATTTGAAGAGGTTAAGTTACCTTTCCAAAGTTTATGTCCCAGGCCCAGATGGATGTGACACTATAGTTTGTAGGCCAGTCTATTGGCGGGGTAGAAAGTGAGATGAGTAGCAAGAGTCATAGACCTGTCTAGGGTACAGCTTGGTAGCATCACCTAATGGACATGTTAATCAGACTGATTGTGTCATGTCCTGGAAAAATGTTTCCCAGGATCAGTGCACTGGATGACCTTGTTAGAAGCACAGATTAGAACACAGAAATTAAAATGGGAATAAAAGGCACTTTCCTCCCACTG
>NC_067142.1:24194867-24269867 GCF_903995435.1 Acomys russatus | reverse complement strand
AGTGTGCTGGCACATTCACAATTTATTTATCAAATTATAAGTCACAAACTTATTTTCTTTCATTTCTTTGAATTAAATCCTGAGCTCCTTTATTTTTGTTATAATTATTATTTAAAAATATATTTTATTAATTTATTCATATAACATCTCAATTTTTATCCCATCCCTTGTATGCTCCCATTCCTCCCGCCTTCCCATTTTCCCCTTACTTGCCTCCCCTATGACTGTGACTGAGGGGGACCTCCTGCCCCTGTATATGCTCATAGGGTATCAAGTCTCTTCTTCGTAGCCTGCTATCCTTCCTCTGAGTGCCACCAGGCCTCCCCGTCCAGGGGACATGGTCAAATATGGAGCACCAGAGTTCATGTGAAAGTCAGACTCCACTCTACTCAACTGTGGAGAATGTCCTGTGCTCAAACTATGGCACCAGCCAAGGACAATACATGCAGTAAACTTTGAACCACTACCCAGATCTAGCCAATGGACAAGACATTCTCCTCAGCTCCTTTAAGGGGGGGCATATGTTCTACTTCTTCGATTTTCTTCCCTCTGACAGGTATGTAAGCCAGAGCATCTTATTTATAGACAAGAAAACTATTTATATTTAGTACATACTTATTTATTTGCCAATTCTTTTACATGTAGAAAACACATCTTACTAACTACACAGTAAGTACTGCATAGGTGGGGGCTCTTGCTTTCCATATATAACAGTTTGGTTCATTTCTTACTACCATTTTCCATATTCTAGGATCTGAGTGGCTTTTGGTTTTAATCTCTCTCCCTCCCTCTATCTCCCCCCTCTCTCTGTATATGTGTGTGTGTGTGTGTGTGTGTGTGTGTGTGTGTGTGTACTTATGACATGTTTCTATGTGTATGTTTGTGCGTATTAGTATAGGTATATACAGGCCATGGTGCAGGCACAGCATTCATAAGAAAGCTTCATAATGTCAGCTCTCACCTTCCACCTTGTTTGAGACAAAAATCTTCTTTTTTTTTTTGCCATTATATTTATTCCAGGCTAGCTGGCCTGCGAACTCCCCGGGATTCTCTTATATTCTACCATCAACTTGTGGGAGTGGTGGGATTTCAGGTGCATTCTACCGTGCTCCATTTTACATGAGTTCCAGGGAGCTGAAACTCAGGTCTTATGTCTTGCACACAGCAAAGAAGCACTTTACCCACTGAGCTTCTCAACTCATAGTTGCTTATTTTTCAAATGAATAGGGAGTTGAAAAGAAGTGAAAGGGTAGTATCTTCAGGATTAATCTTTAGCATTCAAAATTCATACCACTGGGTTGGCTAGAGTGCTGGGTCAGTCATTCAGAGTTCTTGCTTAGGACCCAGGTTCAATTTCTGGAACCCACGTTAGGGAGCTCAAATCTTAGAAGCATTTATATATAACTCTAGATCCAGGGGATCCAAAACTTTTTTTCTGGCATCTGTGAGTGTCTGTATACATACATGTACATAATAAAAATAGAGCCTTAGAATGCACATGATCATTTCAGAACCACACAGTAGTTTTTGACAGTGCATAATATGCCACAGGAATTGGTAACTAGTCCCTTCTCAGCATCATTATTAAATAAAAAGTAGTGAAATCGTGCTGCCAGGAATAGGAATAATGCCACCTTAACTTCTGACCTCTTGGCTGGAGTAGAAATGGGAGGAGCTTAGTTTCTTTTCCTGTGATAAATTAGTCTGAGAGAAGCAATTTTAAGGGAGGATTCTGAAGATTCTTTCAGCTTACATTTCCAGGTGAGAGTCCCTATTGGCAGGTAGCCACAGCAGAAGGAGCTGGAGGAAACTGCTTACATTACATCCACAGTCAAGAGCAGAGAGGAATTCATGTGTGCATGCCTGTGCTCAGCTCACTATCTCATTCTTACACAGTCCAGGATCCCAACCCCAGAAAACGGTGTCATTCAGAGTGGGCAGGCCTTCCTACATAGGTAATTATGGTAACCATAAGTGGATATTCTCAGAGGCCCCTCTCCCAGGTGATTCTATACTGTAGACAATCAAAACATTAGGTGCCTCACATTTGACCATGTCCCCTGGAGGGGGAGACCTGGTGGCACTCAGAGGAAGGACAGCAAGTAGCCAAGAAGAGACTTGATACCCTATGAGAATATATAGGGGGATGTAATCCCCCTCAGGAACAGTCATAGGGGAGGGGAATAATGGGAAAATGGGGGGGGGGAGGAATGGGAGGATACAAGGGATAGGATAAACATTGAGATGTAACAAGAATAAATTAATAAAAAAAAAAAAAGAAATTCAGCCTGAATGGCTGGACTAAAAGAATAAAAAAAAAAAAAAAAAAAAAAGAAATCTGGATAATTTTCTAGTTCTGTCCAGAGACCCTTTGCTTACTGGAAGCATTTTAAACATAAATCAGAGTAGCTTTTTGCACTGTTTGCAAGAAGCAAAATTCCTATGGAATCAACTGCAACCAGAGACAAGATTGACCAGGCCATCTCAGTGTTTCTACCCCACTTTACATCAGCAACTTCTCCGTTATTTTATAGTGCATGACCAGTACAAATAGTAACTGGAGAGACGTCTCAGGAGGTAAAGCGTTTGCTCTGCCCCCACAAGAACCTAAGTGCAATCCCTAGTACATACATAAATGCTGGAAATGGCAGAGGTCACATGTAACCCAGGGCTGTGGAGTAAAGCTAGGCAGATCCTGGGAACTCACTGACCAGCCTACCTCACCACGAGAGCACACACACATGTGTACACACACACACACACACACACACACAGAGAGAGAGAGAGAGAGAGAGAGAGAGAGAGACAGAGACACAGAGACACAGAGAGACACAGAGACACAGAGACACAGAGACACAGAGACACAGAGACAGAGAATAAACACCTTCTGTAAGTGATACTTTCAGTGGCCTTGAGGAGTCATCTCTGCATGACAGAAGATGTATTCCACAAAGGACCGGAGGCAGCACTTGTGAGTGCTATCTAACATACGTGCTCTCAGACACAGCTCAAGGGCACAGTGGCCCACAGAGCCACAGTGACCTCTATGTTAGCAACCTATGCCCATGCTTCTGAGCTTCCTCACATAGGCATTTTCAGTGGGCTGCATGAGAAAGCGGTTGTTCACGAACTGTCTTACTCTAGATAAAACTCCCTCCTAGCCCAGGGCTCATCCCACACTGTCCTAAACACTCTTAGGGTTCATCCCACACTGTCCTAAACACTCTTAGGGCTCATCCCACACTGTCCTAAACACTCTTAGGGTTCATCCCACACTGTCCTAAACACTCTTAGGGTTCATCCCACACTGTCCTAAACACTCTTAGGGCTCATCCCACACTGTCCTAAACACTCTTAGGGCTCATCCCACACTGTCCTAAACACTCTTAGGGTTCATCCCACACTGTCCTAAACACTCTTAGGGCTCATCCCACACTGTCCTAAACACTCTTAGGGTTCATCCCACACTGTCCTAAACACTCTTAGGGTTCATCCCACACTGTCCTAAACACTCTCTTTTTTTTTTTTCATTTTTTTTATTAATTTATTCTTGTTACATCTCAATGTTTATCCCATCCCTTGTATCCTCCCATTCCCCCCCCATTTTCCCATTATTCCCCTCCCCTATGACTGTTCCTGAGGGGGATTACGTCCCCCTATATATTCTCATAGGGTATCAAGTCTCTTCTTGGCTACTTGCTGTCCTTCCTCTGAGTGCCACCAGGTCTCCCCCTCCAGGGGACATGGTCAAATGTGAGGCACCAGAGTACGTGAGAAAGTCGTATCACACTCTCCACTCAACTGTGGAGAATATTCTGACCATTGGCTAGATCTGGGAAGGGGTTTAAAGTTTACCTCCTGTATTGTCCTTGGCTGGTGCCTTAGTTTGAGCGGGACCCCTGGGCCCAAATCTGCCTATCATATTGTTCTACTTATAGATTTCTAGGACCCTCTGTATCCTTTTATTTTGCTGTTCTCCCATGCGTCTCTCATTTAGAGTCCCAATAGGAACACTCTTAGGGTTCATCCCACACTGTCCTAAACACTCTTAGGGCTCATCCCACACTGACCTAAACACTCTTAGCCAGAAACACACACAAAACACAGCTGTCAGACATTTTGTTTTTTGTTTTTTAAATCTTAACCAATTTCAAGTCATTTCCTTAAAAATGCCAAGAAAATTTAGTTTAGAATGAGAGATTCTTACTACATAAAGGGGAAACAAACCTGTTTTTAGGTGTTATTACCTCTGTGATACATTCTAGTGCTGTGGACACAGTCTAACAGGAAGCCAAGTTAACTTTAAAACGCAAGTTGGTACAGAAGTCACATACAGTTTGGGTTTGTTTCAATAACACAGTGCTTCTGTGCATTCTATCTTAGCTGATACTTCTCTATCACCATAGCAACCACATTCCATCATAAGTCATTGCAACTCACAGTGACTCAATACTATCTTCTGCCCATAAAGGTTAGAGTGATAGAGAACCTGTCTTGAAAGCAGTACAGATGGGTGGGGTCATTCCTTGGGCCATGTAGATTGTCTGCCACTTGGATTAGTTTGAACTATCATCTGTGGCCCTCTTCTTTATCTAGTGGTCTTCTGCATTTGATCTAGGGTGGACACAATGATACCCAAGAGAAGGTATAAGAAAAACCCAATGGCAACCTACTTTCTCACAGCCTACTTAAAACATACTTGGAGTGTTGGTGCAATATATGTGAAATGAAGGAAGAGAGGGAACCACTAAGAGTTAAAGGAGTAAGCTGGGATGAGAAAAGGCATGAGTTAGAAGAAGAGGGTAGAGGTTGAGTTAACCAAAACTGAGAATGCTTGGGAAAGTCTTGTGGCACTCCAATGGATAGCTAGCTTCAAAATATAACACTAAAAAAGTTCTAGCAAAATTACCCTGAGTGGGTGAATGGTGTTGTGCCCAGAGGTCATGGGTCATCAAATGAAAGTCATAGTCTAAGTCATGGGATACTGCTACTGGTTATTGGTCAGCAAGGTCCCACAGGGCTTTAACACATGCAGGCTATTGACTTTTTCTTTAGGCAGCTGCCATAACTACGTGGTGTCACCCCATTGCTAAAGACACCTGTACCTTGGCTGAAGGTCATAGAGAAATAAATCTCAGCCAAATCGGGAAAATTTCCTTCTTGCTGGGTAGATGTCACAGTGACAGAAGTACAGGCTGCTGGGGGGAAGGCACCTATGGTCTGTGGTCTTTCTCAACATAGGAACATGCCTGCTACAATCTCAGCTTTTCAGCAAGATGTTCTTGCTAGTCAATAGGGACAAGATTCTTATGGGATAATTGATAATTTTATGATTAGCTATACATGAGTGAATTTTGTGGACAATACAGTCCTAGTTAAAGCCCATGACTGAGGAATTCATAGGCTTTAGTCCAGAACCAATTATTATTACATTACTAAGTGGTCTTGCTGTCAAACTACCTTGTAAAGAATTATGTTTATACCCATAGACTTGGGCTGCTCTCAGGCTTGGTCAAAAAGACTTCTTTCTGCAGTGTTTTTTAGTCTGTGGAGAGATAAAAAATTGGTCAAAGTACTGACAATAAGAGACTGGGTACTCAGGCTTAAATAGTACTTCTATATTAACTCCACCACTAAACAATGCTTAAAGAACATCATAGAAGGGACAGAAAGAACGTAAGGGCTGGAGGGCGGGGGAGGAATCAGTGTGCGATGCTGTCTTCTGAACATAGCTACCACACTCATGAGTCAACAGGAGCTGTAGTGACTTCACAAGCTCTATATAAGATCAAGCCTGACACAATTCTGGCATAGGTAGGAAAGGTAATTTCCATTACCCCACTCCTTACCCAAGTGCTATTGGCAGGTGATACCTACTACCTGCTACAGGAGGGAGATTCTTTCTGTTTTGAGACTGTGCCAACTGGTAGGTTTCTTTTGCTCCAGAGTATTGTGCACAGCCATGGGCAGCATTAATAGGGCTTAGTTGATAATCAAAAAGGAATAATAAAAGTGTGAGGTTAGCGGTGACTATGTTGGGAAGGTATAGGTAGAGTTGTAAGAGGTAAATGGGAGTGGATATGATCGTGTTTCATTGTATCCATGTATGAAATATGCAAGGATAAACCATTGCTGTGAAAGTTGCGTATGAATTTTTCTCTAACTAACTCAACTCCAGTGAATAGCAATAATGACTTCTCTGGGGGAAGTGCATCTACCTTCACTTAAACAATTCCCACCACGGTGCATTAGGTTAGGGGAACTGCTCTAGCAATAACTGTCATATGTAGTTGACTTTGATTTGGGGCAACTCCATTATGCCAGAGTGGGTTGCCTCTATGACGGTGCCAGGCAGAAACTTTAATTTTCTAATGTTTACTTTGTTTGACCTAGCAGTTGTCCTTTAAAGAATATGAACTGAAAAAACAAATAAGGAAATACTTAAAGGTATAAGCAGGTGCCAGCTTATCACAAAATCTAAAAAGAGTTAAAAGATGTGGGACTATTTACAGTATAAACAATTCTAGACACTAAATTTATGAAGATTCATTAGGTAAAAATCCAATAACTCTATACAAGGGATATGGTATATACAAACTTTTCCTAAAAGTAATTATTTACTACATTATTTATTCATGTGTACGTGTGTGTCTGTGCATGTGTGTGTGCACTCATGTGCATTTGCCTGTGTATAAGTTCACATTCACACATTCTGGTATATGTCTAGAGGTTAGAGGACAACTTACAACAGTAGATTCTGTCCTACCATGTGTAATCCAGTGATAGAACTCAGTCAGATTTGGTGTCTAGCATCTTTACACACTGAGCCACCTTACTGTCTACTATGAAATATAGAAATATAGTACTATAATTTCTTTCTTTTTTTTTTGAGATAGGGTCTCTCTGTATAGCCTTAGCTGTCCTGGACTTGCTTTGTTGACCAGGATGGCCTTGAACTCATGAGTGATCTGACTGCCTCTGCTTCCCAAGTGCTGGGTTTAAAGTCATGTACACCACACCTAGCCCTAGTACTATAATTTATTGAATATATGAAGATATTATAATTTACTGTTGATTTAAAAAATCAGCATCCAAATGTGTGTAGCAACTGACATTTTGTTGGTCAATGTATGTATAAATGTTTTAAACAAATGCATGACTATTTATATACCCTCACATTTGTATATTTATTTACCTAAGCCTATTATTATGAATATCATTTGCTCTTTAACAACTGTTTTTCAAATAATAATCTGTTCTAAGAGTATAACCACTGGGACCTAACCATGGTTAAGAGCACAGTGCTATAACATAAGACCCGAGTTCAGTTCCCGATATCCATGCTGGGCAACTAACAGCCTCCTGTAACACAAGCTACTGGCGATCTGACTTCCTTTTATGGCATCTATGGGTTTCAGTACACACACACACACACACACACACACGCGCGTGCGCGCGCGCGCACACACACACACACACACACACACACACACAACTCCAAACAGACATACATACACATAAGTAAAAAAAATAATAACGGAAGTCTAACACCTAAACTAAATAGAAGAAGGAATGTAAAGTGACTCTTCATTATTTTGAAAAATGTACCATAGTGATAAGTCCCTGGGAAATCCCTCTCATCCATGCAGTTCCTGGACATCTCTTCCTTATAGTAACAAGGACTACATGTGGCATAGTGCCTCCTGTTACAGGTGAGGGAGTATGTTGGTGCACGTTCTCCATGGTGTTTAAGATAACCGAGGAAAGAAGGGTTCTTGTAACATGGTCAAAATACTTACCCCATTTTTGCTGGTGGGAATGCAAACTAGTACAACCACTTTGGAAATCTATATGGTGCTATATCTAAAAAGTGGGAATGGGGCTACCTCAAGACCCATCTATTCCACTCCTTGGAATATACCTAGAAGAAGCTCCAGCACACAAGGACTTATGCTCAACCATGTTCATAGTGGCCTTATTCATAATAGCCAGAACATGGAAACAGCTTAAGTGTCCCTCAATAGAAGAATGGATAAAGAAACTGTGGTACATTTACACTGTGGAATACTACTCAGCTATTAAAAACAAGGAATTCCCAAAAATTGTGGACAATTGTATTGAACTAGAAATGATCATAATGAGTGAGTTAACCCAGAAGCAGAAAGACTCAAGTGGTATATATTCACATATATGTGGACACTAGCCCAAGGGGCATGTCCCACAAAAGCCTTCTCATACCAGGAAAGTGGGATAGAGGTGAGGACATTGGGGTTCTAGATGAGAGAATCATGGAAGAATGGGGGAATAGAAGGATCCGGGGGTGGTCCTAGAATCCTACAAGAAGAACATTATGACAGGCAGACCTGGGCCCAGGGGTCCTGCTCAAACTATAGCACCAGCCAAGGACTTTGAACCCCAACCCAGATCTAGCCAATGGACAGGACATTCTCCAAAGTTGAGTGGAGAGTGGGGACTGACTTTCACATGAACTCTGGTGGCCCATATTTGACCATGTCCCCTGGATGGGGACACCTGGTGGCACTCAGAGGAAGGATAGCAGGTTACCAAGAAGAGACTTGATACCCTTTGACCATATACAGGGGGAGGAGGTCCCTCTCAGTCACAGTCATAGGGGAGGGGACTAGGGGGAAAGTGGGAGGGAGGAATGGGGGGATACAAGGGATGGGATAACCACTGAGATGTAACAAGAATAAATTAATAAAAAATTAAAAAAAAAAAGAAATTAGCTTCAGTAAGGTGAGACTACCCAGGTTGCATCATTTAGCCACAGGCACAGTGGTCTATTTTTCTGATTTCTGTATTACACTGTCATATTTGTATTTCATCACTATGTCCTCCATGTACAGCCTTCTTTAGAACATATGTTTAATATATAGTTACTGAGGGGTGGAAAGACGGCTCAGTGGTAAGAGTACCTGATGCTACTGCAGAGGACCTAAGTTCAGTTGTCAGCCATCACATGGAAGCTTACAACCATCCTTTCAGTTTCAAGGGACACAGTGACTTCTGGTTTCTGTGCCTACCAGGCACACATGTGACGCACATGTTACATGTAGGCAAACACTCATATGTAAAATTAAATAAATACTTAAAAATTGATAGCTTTAAAATAGTTATTGAATGAATAAGGGAAGTTCATGGTGTTTACTATATGGTCCGGCTTCATATTCTTGTAGAGAACATCACTGTGGAGTTCTCATTGCTGACATTTATGTCTAAAATCAGTAAGAGTTATTTATCCGTCTGTGTATCTATCTATCTATCTATCTATCTATAATCTATCTATCTATCTATCTATCTATCTATAATCTATCTACTATCTACTATCTATCTATCTATCATCTATCTACTATCTATTTATCTATCATCTATCTATCTATCTATCTATCTATCTATCTATCTATCTATCTATCTATCTATCTATAATCTATCTACCTATCTATAATCTATCATCTATGTATGTATCTATCATCTTCTATTTCTCTATCTATAGATCTATAGCAAACACTCTTCAACCTCACAGTTTCCTTTTTCTCAGCCTCACTTGTTCCTCTCTGTTTATCTGTCTCCATCTCTCTGTTTCCAAGATGTTTTATGTCACAATCACCAGGGATGGAGGTCAAGTAAAAAAGGGCCCAAATTCTAGTCTTTAGGGTGGTAAACTGAGGGTCTGCATACCTACCTGTCGAGGGAGGTGATTTTTTGGTGTTCTGCAGGACACGCAAATTTGAGATGTCTTGTTACTTAATGTGTTCAAATGATCACATTTTGGTATCTTGTCAGCCTCTAAATGAATACAAGGTGTCCTCCAGAAACTTTAGTTTTTCTCTTCTTAAAATCACTTCTTTGCTGGACTATAAAATAACAAAGTAGGGAAGTAGAGGTGAGGGTGGTTGAGGTGCGTGGATCAATAGAGCTCTGCCCTTGTGAGGCAAGGGGATAGTGGCTACACAGTGCTGTTGCAGAGAATTGATTTTGTTCACAGAAGTCTCCCTGATCTCCAGAGCCTCTGTAGAGAGATTTTGGCAGGCTTCTTGCAGTCTACTGTTTCAGAAACCATCAGAGGGACATAGAAATGTGAACCTTTTATTTTCACAGCACATGAAATCTTAAGAACTTCAATCTCTTGGGTAGATGGGGGAACTGTTTATTCTTTGCTTATGAGCAACCAGGACCTTTAACCATACATCCCATGGCTCCTCTTGTGTTTAGCCAGGATGTTATTAAGGTTCTGATATAATTTTCTAATCCTGGCTTTCATTTTTCTAACATGTATTTAATAGATCTCATCATTTATCTTTCTTAAGTGCAGAGCTCTAAAGAAAGGGTCTCACAATCAGATACTACCAGGCTCAGCTATTGTTAATTAGCTGGGTATTGTCTGTCATAAAGAACATTTTCTGATAGCCTATCTTCAAGTACAAAGTAGAAGTGAAAAAAACCTCATGTGCAATGAAGAGTAGCTGGCGGAAGTACCTTTTGATAAACTTCCTCTCTGCTTGAAATATGAATGACTCTCAAACTTCAAAAGGAACTCTATATTAGGCAACAGTGAGGTGCCTAAAGCCTGAAAGAAAATGACAGAAGATGGAGACTTGGTCTGCTTGGCTGGATTATTAGCAGGTTTTTTTTTTTTTTGCTTGGTTTTTTTTTATCATTCCTCTGTTTGTATTTAGGGGTTTGCTGCTGTGCTCTGTTCCTCTCTGGCTCTCCTTTGTTCATCTATTCTGCTCATGAAATTTATTCTTTCCTGTTCTCTCATGAGAAAGACTGAGGCTGCCTGTGTAGCATTCCTGTGGTACTGGCTCAGAGGGTATGGTTTGCCTTAGTGTGTGCTTATTGTGATAGCTTTAATCGTTGACTTCACAAGCCGAGAGTCACCTGTGAAGATGCTCACAATGAGAGACTGTCTGCATTCTGCTGGCCATGGGCATGCCTGTAGGCAATTCCTAACTGATGTGCAAAGATCCAGCTCACAATGGGTAGCATCATTCTCTAGGTATGAGTCCTGAACTTGGAAAGCTAGAGAAAACTGAGTGGAGTACAAGCAAACAAGACAACAAGCACACTTGTATTGATTGATTTCTCTCTGTCCTTGGCTGAGCATGTGATAAGACTGCTTCAAGTTCCCACCGCCCTGCCCTGACTTCCTTGCAATAAGAAACCAGATCTAGCCAATGGTCAGAACATTCTCCACAGTTGAGTGGAGAGTGGGATATGACTTTCTCACGTACTCTGGTGCCTCACATTTGACCATGTCCCCTGGAGGGGAAGACCTGGTGGCACTCAGAAGAAGGACAGCAGGTTGCCAAGAAGAGACTTGGTACCCTATGAGCATATACAGGGGGAGGTAATCCCCCTCATGAACAGTCATAGGGGAGGGGAGTAAGGGGAAAATGGGAGGGAGGGAAGAATGGGAGGATACAAGGAATGGGATAAACACTGAGATGTAACAAGAATAAATTAATAAACGAAAGAAAGAAAGAAAGAAACATGGGAACTGTGAGCTGAAGTTAACCCTTTCTCTCCTAAGTTGTTTTTTTTTCCCCCTCAGGGTATTTTTCTCTCAACTGGAGAAATGACACTAGAACTATGCTAAAATGTTCGTATTTCTCTATTACTTCTAAGAGACAGTCTTGGTGAATGGTCATTAACTTTTGAGGGCTTTAAAACATCATTTCATGATTCCTTGGCTTTGAGTATTGCAGAGAGAGAGAGAGAGAGAGAGAGAGAGAGAGAGAGAGAGAGAGAGAGAGAGATGATAGTTTTTGCTTTTGTAGGTGAGTTGCCATTTCCATTTATAATTTTAGCTATTGTTTCTTTTCTTTGTAACTTTTGACATCTTTGACTTTCTGCTATATTGTGGAGAGGGTTTTCTCTGGCTGTCTATCTGAAGTTTGAAAATGCCTCTTTTGTTTCAATGTCCACTTCTTTTTCTAGTTTTCGAGAAATTTCTACTACAATTTCATTGGATATATTGTATTTGGTTTTAGACTTTATCTTCTCTCCTTGCATCCTTTATGTTTTTAGGAATTTGTCTATTGTTCATGTCTCAGAGTTATTAGGAGTTTTGATCACACTTATTAAATTTTTCTGTAGGCATTGAATGTATTACGCTATTGCTCTCTTCCTGTACCCCCAAATTCATTATTCTGCCCTTTTTGTTGTTGATGGTACTTTCCACTGTGTATTTTACTTGATTCCTTGGTTGGCTCTTTCATTTCTAGCATTTCTGCAAGATTCTTTTTCAGGGTTGCAAGTTCCTCTGTGAATTTTTCCCATCATTTTTAGTACCCAAATTTCTGACTGTTTTATCCACTTTGCAAAATTTATTTTCTAGGTCCTGAATTGATTTCCTTATCTTATTTTACGAGTATCTTCCCGGTGAGTTACCTTCACTTAGTCTGTGTTCCCCACTATTTAGGAAGAGACTCTGACTGTAATCTATGGATGCAATGATTTGAAGGCCATTTGGGCACTAACTTGCAGTAAAAGACATTTATGTATTTCACTTGTGTCCTCGGTAAGTATTGGAGACAGTGGCATCAGGGTATTGATTAGAAAATATAGTTTATAGGTTTTTAGAGCAAAGGGTATTAATAAATAAGAAGTAGAGGGAGGAGAGATTGGGAAAAGAGAGAAAAGAGTAAGGTGTTAAACAAAAGCAAAGTATATGGGTTTGAATTCTAAGAAATAATAGATACAATATTATGGGATAGTTACAGATAAAGAATGGTCATAAAGAGTGAGGCATGGTAGCTTACACCTGTAATCTCAGCACTTGGGGAGACAGAAACAGGTGGATCGCCATGAGCTTATGGCCAGCCTGATCTAAAAAGTGAGTTCAGGACAGCCATGACTGTTACACAGAGGTACCCAGTCTCAAAAACAAAAAAGGGTGGAGGTCATAAAATTGTATTTAGCTTGTTGAGGTAGAGTCTAAATGAGGTAAAATTGTGTGTGTGTGTTGACGCACATGTGCACACACACACATGTGTGTGTTTCTGTGTGTGATTTACTGAGCAGGTTTTCTCAAATGAATGAGGTCTTGCTGATTGGCTAGTCTAGCTAGCTAGGCCAGTCAGGGGACCATCTGGCTCTGTCTCTTAATGTGGGAATTATAGGCTGGCTGCCATATCTGCCAGGCATTTACATCCATTTTAGAATCTGAATTCAGGCCCCCATATTTACAAAACAAGCTATTTATCCTCTGAGCCATCTCCCCAACCCTCATGTGTCTGTCCCCTTTGCTCAGACTGTTGTCGGTATTAACTGCCATTTTCTAACAATTCCGAGTCTGTGTCTCATTCCAGTGTCCATGGTCTCTTTTTGGGTATGGTCTAGATCCTGTGTTCAGGGGAGACCTTCTGTGGCTTAGGCTTTGGGGGATGTAGAAGGCCTCCTAGACATTTGTTTACCTTTTTCTTTGTTGGGGGGAGGTGTTACATACTGGATTGACCTTAGCTGCCATGCCATGGCTCCTATAGGAGAGTGTTTGCTCTCATAGGTGGAACACTCAGTGAGCGTCCCATACTCCCACATTGCTGCTCACCCAGGCAGTGGCAGGATTGCTTCTCTCTCAGCTGCATCACTCTCAGAGCAGTTGGAGAGTCTTATCATCAGGCACCTGTTCAAAACTTGCCCTGTAGCTTCTACATCTGGCCTGGGCTACTAAGACTGTGTGTAATACCACAGTAGACTCAGCCCCTCATTGTTTCTCCTCGGCACTGCTGCAGTATCTCTCTCTCCCAGTTGCCTCTTCTGCAGAGCCCACATCGAGTGAAGACTTCCATTAACTGGCAGCTCTGTGAACTCCATTTTGTGCGAGCTGCAGGGTGTGCTGGGTGCCAGCCGGTGGCCTTCCCTGTCTACTTCTCTAGGGAGGATCTTGTATTTGTTACCAAGGATTCTTTTTTCTTCTGCCTTCAGGAATAAACTCAGGTCTATAATCCTGACTCTTCTCCTTCCACATTCCACTCGGGAGCAGCTCCTAACCTTCCATTTTATCAAGAAATTTTTTAAAAAACCAGCATTTCTACTTACAGAGTTAGAGAACTACAGGAGGTAGTAGAGAAAGGGATGAGTTCTTGAGAATACTTGAGATAAAAATCTGAAAACAAAGAATAAGAAAAGAAAAAAAAAAAAACCCGAAAGAAAACAAATAAGCAAATCCAAAGCAGTCACTATATGTCTATATCTGTTTGGATTATTGGTTAAATCTACTTTTACCTCCTGTGTTTGTTATATCCCTCCTGCTATGGTAAAATGCCACAACTAAAAGTAGTTTAAGAGTCAGGCTTACAGTGCAGCAGGGATGGAGTCCTTCCTGGCCTGGAAGGCATGGCAGCTGGAGCGGGAAGCTGCATGATCGCATCATCTTTGCCTACAGGAAAGAGAGCAAGAGAGAGGTGCAGAATGTCATGAACTCTCCAAGCCCATCTTCAGACATGTACTTCCTCCACAAGGCTCCAGCTCCAAAGGTTCCACAGCCTTCTCAAATGGCACCATGGACAGTGACTAAGTGTCCAACTGTATGAGCTCATGTACATTTTTCTTCTAATTCACCACTCCTTCTTAAAATATGTGAAAATATGGTAAGTGCAGATGATGATTTATAAGCTTTATAAATTCCATCTTAAATACAAATTAAAATCATAGGATCCCAATGTAGCAATGATCTATTGCCAAGGAACTACCTCAAAAACAGTTAAGTAAAGGAGGACTCATTTACTGCTTTTTTTTTTTTCATTTCTCTCTGTGTGTATTTCTTTATTTTATTTTATTTTTATTTTATTTTTTATTTTTTATTTTTTATTTTTTTATTTTTTTTATTAATTTATTCTTGTTACATCTCAATGTTTATCCCATCCCTTGTATCCTCCCATCCCCCCCCCCATTTTCCCATTATTCCCCTCCCCTATGACTGTTCCTGAGGGGGATCACCTCCCCCTATATATTCTCATAGGGTATCAAGTCTCTTCTTGGCTACCTGCTGTCCTTCCTCTGAGTGCCACCAGGTCTCCCCCTCCAGGGGACATGGTCAAATGTGAGGCACCAGAGTACGTGAGAAAGTCATATCACACTCTCCACTCAACTGTGGAGAATATTCTGACCATTGGCTAGATCTGGGAAGGGGTTTCAGGGCTAAAGAATGCTGGGAAGTTTTGCTGTTCTGGATAATGCTTGCAGTATCTTCCTTGGCTCACTTTCATTTACTGTCATAGTTAAAATGAGAATAGACTAAAGACATCACTCTGACAAGAATGAGGTAAAAACAGCCCAGGGTAATGTTAAGCAAATACTTATATTATGGGAGATTTTGCTTAGTGCTCTTTCTTTTCTTGTGTTTAAAGTATCAGAGATCTTTGTTGTTGTTGTTGTTTTGTTGTTGTTGTTGTCATAGTGTGTGTTGTCCAGGGCTCTGAAATTTATATGATTAATGTTAACTGTCCTTCTGGCTTTGATTTGGCATCCTGACAAAAGAAAACTGCAGCTTAATTATGTGGATTCCCAGTGACTTCAGACTTCCTACCTTGGGTGAACGAGACCCTGTAACATCTGCACCTCTGCGGGCACACAAGATTGATTCCTCTAATATACACTGACAACTCAGAAGTGAAAACAAGTTAATGAAACAAATTATTGTGCTCACCAGCCAATTAAACAATGCATTAGCGTGGGCTTTCCTCCCGTGGTTTTTCTCAGGTAGCTGTTTAGTACTTATGACCCAAGAGCAGAATGAGGAGCTAAGAGGTATTTTAGCAGAATTGATCGAGCATTCCTCAGGCATCACAGTCAATCTAAACTCAAGCACCCTAACTGGAAGATGGTGAGGCTTTGACGGGGCCACTATTGGTTTCCTGAGTTTTCTTCCACATTCATCAGAATTTTGAATTTGGTGAGGGATAAAAGATAAATGGGGGTGAGTTGGCTTCTATAAAATGTGGGAGGCCTGGGTGAACACCTATTCAGTAAGGTCTTCTTTCCTCAAGCAGACAGACGCTTGAAAATGCTCAATGACCTCCACTTTCAGCTGCCACTTTCAAGCAGATACCAGGAAGCGCTCATGAATAAAAAGATAATTGCACTCTTGTTTTAACCTAAGAGAACAAGAGGCTAACCAATACCCACACGGATCTCCAAGGTAGTTTGTGGACAATAGGCAGTGTCGGGTAGAACAGCTACACTTAAAGCAATTATCGCCTGTGATGAAGCACGATGGCCTGTCGGAGAAAAACTTACAGGAAAAAAAAATGAAAGGCAGACTAGGGTTTTTGGAGGTGTTTTGTAATTTCTTTCTGTCATAAAAATGGGGTACCTTATATTTGGAGTTCCTGGATTGCATTAGAAGTGAATGTGGCTGTTCATGGAATCCGGCTCTTCTTCCAGAGCTGACAAACTACAAAAGTTCTCTGCTCCATCACTCCTTGCATATGTCTTTTATACACCTTTATACTTTATTTTTAAGATTATATTTTTATTTGTATGTGTACATCTGTGTTCCCTCTTGTTTGTATGTACTTCATGCGAATCCAGATGTCCATGACAAACAGAAGAGGGAGCCAGATCCCCTGGGACTAGAGTTACAGGTTGTTGCAAGCTGCCAATGTGGATGATGGGACTTGAACCTGGGTCCTCTACAAGTGCTCTTAGTGACTGAGTCATTTTTGCCATTCCAAATTTACCAAGCAAAACAGACTCTATTTTTCCAGAAATATCTAGATATTTATTTCTGTGTCATTGTGATGGTTAATGTGATCAACTTAACAGGATCCAGAATCACCATGGAAACAAGCGTTCAGGTATTCCTGTGAGAGGCTTTCTAGATGAGATTAAACAGAAGCAGGAAGACTCAGGCTACATGCAAAAAGCACTGTTCTATAGGATGGGGTCCTGAAACACAGAGAAGGGAGAAATTGAACTGCACACAGGGTTCCTCTCGAGGCTCCCTGCCTGAAGGCGCAGTGTAACCAGCTGCCTTGGGCTCCAGTTAACAGGCCTTTCCTGTCACGATGGGTTATCCCCTAAATCATTAGCCAAAATAAATCCTTCTTCCTTAAGATTTTTTTTTGTCAGAAATATAGTAAAAAAAAAAAAAAAACTGAGAAAGATAACCAATACATCCACCAGCAGGCTTTAGCTCTATTTTGCAGATTTTTCTGCAGTTAGGTAGTAGGACCTTTGTTTTGTCCCACTCCCAGTGAAGCCCCTGTTAATCTGGGGTCTAGTCTGCGTTTATAGTACTATTTTATCTACTTGGATATTGATTTCCACTCTTCTTACCCAAGTGATACAACTGGGTCTAAGTACAGCAGTACTTCAGGGAATGACTCCAACCTTATGTTATTAAGGTTTCATCATGTCTTGGGGAACCCAAAAGCCTATCCAATACCCAAAGCCAGTTCATGGGATAGATCTAATTTGGGGTGGAAGCTATCCCCTAATCTGCTTTCTGAGACTTCTTGGCACACCTCAGGAGCTGGGTTGCAGGCCACTTGGTAACATGCTTGTCGAGCACGCATGAAGCTCTATGTTTGATGCCTGTCTACATATAAACATGGAGTACTACAAATATAATTTTAGAACTCAGAAGGTGAAGGCAGGAGGATGAGGAGCTCCAGAGTATCCTTAGCTACATGGTGAGTTCAAGGCCAACCTCTGTCTCAAACAAACAAACAGCTCAACTTCATATACATTTGTAAGTATATTTACATCCCTTGGCTTTTAATGTCTCAGTTTCAAAGGCATTTTCATGTGATGTTACACTGAAGTTTAGAAAGCATTGAAGTCTGCTGATGTTGAGTTTTGAGTAGAGGAAGTCATTGAATTAAGCCATAGCTCTGTGGACTAATAACCAATCCCCATGGATGCTCACCATGTTTAAAGCCTTTCGTTGCCACAAGAGAAGTCTTATGCTACCTTTAATGTGGGCAATATTCAGCCTGCAGCAAGGGCATTGTAACTGAAGGTATGATCCAAAGCTGGCAGCCAGACTGCAGTTCAGGAAACTAATGGACGTGTCTGTAGTCTCAACCTGAAACTCCTCCACAGGAAGTTGTGTTCAGCATGAGCTTTTGTGATTCCTGTGATTTGGTAATGTTCATTAGTGTTTAAAAGACACTGACATGCATAGGATTCATGAATGGATACATGACACAAAGCAAAGAAACCATACAGTAATCCTGCTGTGAATAAAATGTCTCCGGTGGAGGAAGTGGTCTACCTCCCTTGCTTTCACACAGAGCAGCACATTAGTTACTGATACATTCACCGGGTTTCACTGAAGTTTTAGATAAAGAAGAAAGGGTTTCAAAGGCTAAGCAAAACAAAATGATTATCATTTGAATAGCATAAACTGAGGAGAGAAAGTAGAGTAGGAAAGACATAGAAGCCACATAGGGCTTTGTGGAGTAGGGCAGCAAAACTGAATAGCTTTTTAAATAAGCATTGGGAGGCATAAGTTGGCCTAATGTCTAATTGCAATGGTAACTTGACTCTTGACGAGCTTGCCTTGTTCTGAATGTCAGATGCAAAATCGAAGCAAATTCAATTCTACATTGAATTGGCTTTTACTCTGGATTTGTGAATCTGGACTACTTCCATTCTCTAGGGTACACTCCCAGACTAGACACTGTCAGAATGTAGAAACAGAGCTTTCAAAGTAGGTTTGCTAGCAACTTTCTGGACAGTGAGAGACTGTTGGAATAGGAAAACAGCCTCAAAAGTGGGTTGGTTAATGCTGGATTACTTTTTTATTAAGATTAAATAAAGCTTAATCAAGTTTCTATAAAGTATTTAAACATTTTATTTTATTGTTTATTTTACTAATTTATATAAGCTGGACTGTCCTGTTTCTTGGAGTGGTCAAAAATTCTCGTCTGTTAATATTTCCTTAAAGTCCCACTAAATATGTGTAGCATTTAGCAAGAATGAATCCTATCCTGGCTCTTTCTGGCCTTTGGGAGCTTTGTGCACTTGCTCAGTCCGAAACAATGGCTTTCCATATTTTTCATTAACAGGCAATTGTTATGACTTCCTTAGTTTTCTGGACTCTTCTATTTCATCTTTATTAGTCTCACCATTTTCTTCCTGCTTGCTTATTCCCCATCCCCTTATTATCATGCTGTGAATTCTAAATCTTTCTCCATAAATCTCGCATGCCTTACTGATAAGCCAGTTCTGATAACCAGTGATTACCTGGACTTTTAGCAAATAAAAACATGGATATTCTAGGATTGCTGATGGCACCATCCCTAAGATGAAAATGTTTGAGTAAATGTCACCTTGTGTGGAAGAATACTTTAAGACAGTGCATATTCACTAATCATTCTGTGATGGCCCACAGTCCATCTGTAGTTTTCGAGTTGATGATGCTCCTTAGATTCTGTGCTAACATTCGGGAGGACTTTGGCATGTCCAGATGACTGCTTAGACAAATTCATCCACTAGCTTAGCCGATTGGTTGTTAACTCTGCTGAGACATTCTAGAAGTCTAGAGACAATGTATTAAAATCCTGATGGATAAGACTGAGGACTTCAGGGTTTTCAGAAGGATATTTTTGTTCTGTGCATGGTGGAAAAAGAGGATTCCATTGTCTCTTGAATTATGATTTTTCATCATAGCAATTAGAAATAGCTATGTGGATGGGGCTAACTGGAAAACATAGGCTAATGAGATGTCTCAGTGGGTAAAACAGTTGCCAGGGAACCATGAAGACTTGAGTTCAAATTCCCTAATCCCAGGTAAAGCTAGATGTCATAATATTCATCTGTGATCTCAGTATCCCTATGAGGAGATTGGAGGCAGAAACATAATCTTCAGAAGCTCACAGGCCAGCTAAACTGGTGTATACAGCAGTTTACAACAAAGCCCATTTTCAAACAAGATAGCAATGACCAACATCTGAGGTTGTCTAGTGGCTTTTACATCTTAACATGAGTGCTTTCTGTCTCTGTCTCTGTCTCTGTCTCTGTGTCTCTGTATCTCTGTCTCTGTCTCTCTCCTTTCTCTGTCTCTTTGTCTGTCTCTGTCTCTATCTCTGTCTGTCTCTGTCTGTCTGTCTGTCTGTCTCTCTCTCTCTCTCTCTCCTCTCTCTCTCTCTCTCACACACACACACTTAGCACACACAAAGAGATAAAGAAAAAGGAAAACATTAAATTTCCCCCTTCCCTCCTAAAATACAAGAAAAATACAGTTTTAGATAAGGTCCTAAGTTATAGAATTTTCATAGTGCTTAACATAATTTTAGTATCCATTGTAAATCTCTGAAAGGGGATGGGAGTGGGTAATGAGCATAGTGATTTCTGAATATGTATGCCCCCAGGAGACAGAGCTGAACTCTCAGGTCTCCTGAAGTACCTGCCTTTTAAATATAGCTTAGAAATCACCAGTTAGTAGCATCCTAGGGATAGCTTAGCTATGTAATGGACAGTTTTGCCATAATGGTGGTGCAGCTGTGGCTAATATCCTCCTGTTTGAAGCAGCAGTCTCAGACTCTGTGTCAAGGCTGACTTAGCAGGCGGTGAAGCTGGTAGAAACACAGCCACTACTCTTCTTGATCATGCTAACTAGTTTTAAATCATCTAACACTTTAAGCCAGCCCTAGATTTTTCTTGGTTCTTTGAAGACCATTGCCAGGGAGAACATTTGGAACATTTATTCCCAGAGACATCCTTTGAGTTACATGTGAATATTTCCATCCGATTTGAATCTGTTTTCAAAATAAAGCGTGCTCAAAAGCTGCTTTCAATGTTTGACCAGAGTCCAAATCCCCTCAGAAGACTTTATGAAATGTCATCTATGCCCAGATTCTTGATGTATTTATAATCTTTGCCTGCTGTATCTTTCTTTCCAGCATCTTTAGTGTCTGGACGTCTGTCCCACAGTTTGACTTTCTGGGAAGGAAAGCAACCAATATTAAACACAGTGACAGCCTTCCTAAGACACCCTGGTGAGATGCAGATTTTTTTTAGGCGCAGTTCCTAGTCTTGCCAGCTTTGGCCCACTACATGAGTGGCAGAAGCTTCCAGACCACATGTAGATGAACAGAGAAGGCCGAGTTAGCTGTAGCCAGAATCCCAGCATCCTACCCTTGTGTTGAAAACAAAAACACCAAATATATCAAGGGGAAAATTCAATATTACTCTCTGAAGTAACCTCATAACTAATATCATCTTCCAGGACCATGGACAGCTGTTCACCCCTACTTACAAACATTTTTAGCTGTCACAGTGTCTACATTATTGCACTGTAGCTCTGTCCTTGCCAATATCCTGCCAATAGAATTGTCTTTCCCCTTATTTAGAATCTGAGAACAAGGCCCATTCCATATGAGGTTACTTGAGTAAGCTCCTGGAGTTGAAAGTACCTCATACCATTCACAGGTAGGGATTATTTTCTTTATCCTTGGTTTCCATTATACTTGATTTGATTTGAAATACTTTTTAAATGTGTGCATGGTAGTATTTGCATGAACATGTTCACATGAGTGTAGGTGCCTCTGAAAGCCAGAAGAGGGTGTTGGATCCGAAGGAGTTGAAACTACAGATGATTGTGAGGTGCCTGACAAGCTGTGTGCAAGGAACCAAATTCAGGTCCTCAACAAGAGCAGCAAGTGCTTTCAATTCACAGGGCATCTCTTCAGCCCCCACTGGGGTTTCCAGTAAGCTGCCTTCCTCTTCCTGGCAGTTACAAAGACTCACGTAGTCTGAATATAGCATTAACCCACAGCATCTGCGTCCTTCAGAGAGTTTTGTTAACTCCTCAAAGGTTTAGCTCTCTCAATCAGAAAATTCACTGCCATCCGGGTTTAAACTAAAAGTGCATGTGAAACCTGTAAGAAAAGCTATGCACATAATGGATGGCTCACCAGTGATATCATCATATGTACGTATGCAGTGGCCTAGAAGTGATTCACAATGCAGACATGGCTTCTGCTCTGGAGATGGACTCGGTGATTCCTTTGGAGAAGCAACAGGTGTATACTGAAGACTATTAGTATTTTTGTCAGGGCTGTTTTCTCATTCTGTGTGCTTCAGGTCTTGAAGGTCACCTCGGAAGCTTTGCTAACTGGTGCTGTTTTTGCAGCCTCTGTGCTCTCCAGGTTGGTTCTTCCTCTTCACACGCCTCCTTACAAAATGAGCTTCCTGCTGTTGGCAGGCTCGGTCCCACACTTCAGTGCCTTTGTAATGCCATGCAGGCTTTTCTCACTCCAACTGGCAGTTACATGCGGAAGCAAAGCTCAAAGGGAGAAGGAAGAAGAAAGAAGGCAAAGAACTCTCAGAAGGATCCCTGGAGGACCTCACTCTCTTGGGCTGTGGCTACGGCTTAGATGGCTAGGGAAGGGCCTGCCATAAAAGTATGGGAATGAGAATTTGATTCTTAGCACCCATGAAGAATCTGCGTGATGGCAGATACTTGCTATTCCTGACCTGAAGAGGTAGAGACAGAAGGATCTTTGTGGCTCACTGGCTCGCCAGCCTCGTCTAAGGTTCCAGGCCGATGAGAGATCCTGGCACACAATGCCTGGTGGACAGCACTGGAGAAACAACCTCTGAGGTTGATCTCTGCTCTCCCTTCCCCACTCATGTGAGCACCTGTGTACACATACATGCCCACACATAACCATACTTACAGATGTAAAGAGGTATGACACCCACAAACATGAATGCACACACATATGTACACAGATTTGTGAATCTATATGTATATATGCACACACCTATTTATACACGCATGCATACACATATGCATGTATGCACTTTTGTGTATGCACATGTACACACAAAAACATACCCATACCCTTGCACAGAGCTGCACACCTGTATTCCTACACTCATATCTACACACACATACCCTTGCAGACATGCATACACACAAACACACACAGGATCTTCAGTCCAATCATCAACACATATTTGTAGAACCCTAAGGGATGAACGGAAACAGCTGGAAAAGACTATGGAGGTGACAGGACCTGAAGACTGGAAAGAATATGGCTCATAGGCACATGAAAGAGAAGAGATCCCCCTTGAGCGCAACCAGAAACAGCTTTACCGACTCTGAAAAAGCCTTGGATTTGAAATTTTCAGATCTATGCTTGGTAAGGGTGTAAAAAGCTATGAGACTTGGTTAACCCAAGAGAAATATGCAGCTGGTCCACCTGACCTTCTAAGAAAATGCTTGATGGAACTGAGTTGAACTGGCCTTTATAGGTGAACATTTAGTGGAGATGTTTAGCTGTAACATTTTAATTCAGTTTTTAAAAGGCTGCTAACCTAGCAGTGGTCACAAATAAAGTGCAGCCCTGATGGGAGGCAGACCACACACAGACTCAGGGCTAGCATGAAGAGTGATCGAGCACTTGCTCAACTTTGTCTGTCTCCCTTTACGCTGATTTACACTAGGGATGCTTGAGTCGCCTCAACCAGTTGTTTTACTGAAGAAAACAGTCAAGCCAGTGTTTGCACACAAACCATGTGGGCCAGACATACCATTTTCTTCCTCTTAAAATTATCTTTTATGCTCACATACCAGAATATTGACATAAAAATTCAATTAACCTAAATTATTACTTTTTAAATGGAACATACAGGATCTGAGGAGTAATTTTTAAAAAAGAAGTAATATTTTTTATTTAAAAATTTCTTTGGGTGTGGTACATGGGTGTGATATATGTGTACGTGGTAGGTGTGGTACATGGGTGTGATATACGTGTACGTGGTAGGTGTGGTACATGGGTGTGATATACGTGTACGTGGTAGTGTGGTAACATGGGTGTGAATATGCGTGTAGTGTAGGTGTGGTACATGGGTGTGATATACGTGTACGTGGTAGGTGTGGTACATGGGTGTGATATACGTGTACGTGGTAGGTGTGGTACATGGGTGTGATATACGTGTACGTGGTAGGTGTGGTACATGGGTGTGATATACGTGTACGTGGTAGGTGTGGTACATGGGTGTGATATACGTGTACATGGTAGGTGTGGTACATGGGTGTGATATACGTGTACGTGGTAGGTGTGGTACATGGGTGTGATATACGTGTATGTGGTAGGTGTGGTACATGGGTGTGATATACGTGTACGTGGTAGGTGTGGTACATGGGTGTGATATACGTGTACGTGGTAGGTGTGGTACATGGGTGTGATATACGTGTACGTGGTAGGTGTGGTACATGTGTGTGATATATGTGTACGTGGTAGGTGTGGTACATGGGTGTGATATATGTGTACATTGTAGGTGTGGTACATGGGTGTGATATACGTGTACGTGGTAGGCGTTTGGGGGGGCATGTGAAAGCTGGAGGAGAACCCTTGGTGTCCCTCTCCATCACTCTGCCTCCTTCCCTTGAAAGAAGATCTCTCTGTGTTGCTCGAGCTGCACTGACACCCAGTAATCCCTAGTGATTCTTCTTTCTCTGTTCCCCACAGATCTGAGGTCACAGGCGTGCATGCCTACAGCTATATCCAGCTCTTTAATGTGGGTCCTTGGACTTGAACTCAGATCCAAATACTTGCATAGCACGTATTCTTAGCCACTGAGCCTATCCCAGCCCCTAAAAGTTTTTTATGCACTTTTTTTGGTGTGTGTGTGTGTGAAATATCTCTAATAGCTATATCTTACTTCAGGGTGCAAGTATCAGCATATTTAACTTGTTTCAAGTTTTCACTATAACAAACTTGCAACATATCTTTTGTATCAGAATAAAAGTTGATAACATTACATCTCCATAAAAAGGAATTTTAGTTATCTATTTGTAACATTAACAACAGACTTGTGGGGCTGGAGTGGTGACTCAGTGGTTAAGATCATGCGCTGCTGTTGGCAGCGAGTTTGTTCCTCAGCATGTGCATGGCAGCTCACACTGTCAGTAACTCCAGGTTCAGAGTGTCCGATGCCCTTTTCTGACCTCTTCCGGCACTATAAACACATCCAGGCAAAACACTCGTGCTCATCAAACAAAAATAATTAAAAATTAAAAAAAAAAAAAAAACAACCCCCCTCTCCAATTTGTTACACAGATCTTTGTTCTCAAAGTGCCATTTTTCTTGCTTACTAGGAAGAAGGGGTTCCTTCTCATTGGTAACTTATCTGGGACTGGCTCACACATTGGGGGTTTTCATGTTGTGGTTGAATTCCTCCCAGTATCAGCCATTGGAACTCCTGTTGGCCACTCGATGGCATTGTTTGGAAGTTTTAAGAGGTGTAATCGTGAGGAGAAAGAATGTTACTGGAGACATGTTCCAAAGCCATGAACCATTTCACATATATTCTCTCTGCCTCGTGGTTGTGGCTCAAGACATGAGCCCTCAGATGCTGCTTCGATCACCATGCCAACTGCCTGTTGCCCCAGGTTTGCCTCATAGACCCTCTGGTACCATAAAACCAAATAAGCCCTTTCTTCTGTAAACTGCTTTGGTCTTGGTGTTACACAAAATCAATACAAAGGTAATTAATACAGTTCCTTACAGAATTTTGCTATTTTTCAGATTTTACTCACCAAAGATTACATATGTATATGTACATATTCATATGTATATATATATTTGAGGTGAGATAGATATATGTCAGGTAAGTTCTGGGAGAAATAATTTCCAAGTATTCAAGCATTTAATTCCATGTTTAATTAGATCACTTTGCAAGGCAAGTTTAATAAGTGTTCTCAGAAAGAATGTTGAGAAGATATTTTTTCTTTGAGCTGATAAGCACATTTATCTTAGTGTATTTTTCCCTTTTTGCATATGGTATTTAGAGCAAGCCTAAAAAATAGGTTAATGAATGAATAGCAATCTTCAGTCAAGATAAAGGAAGGATTTTCATTGCTCAGCAAATTCTTTGATAAAATATTATATATCCAGGGTTGCATACGCCTCACTTCTGTCCTGAGTGAGGGACACCAGTTTATGCATTTTTGTTTGTTTTGCTTACTTCTCATTTATTTATTTTAAATTTAAAATTTATTATTAGTGGCTTGCATTGGGGCACATGCTACAGCATATGGGCAGAGGTCAGAGAGCCACTTTATGGAGTTGGTTCTTGCCTTCCACTTATCTGTGGGCTCTGAGAATTGAACTCAGGCGGCTGAACTTTGGTGGCAAGCAGTCAAAGCAGCAAGCTGCCCTGTTAGCCCTTATTAATTACTTGTCATCTTTAAATGTTTATTTTTAGTTTAGAATCCTAAGTAATTAGTTTCATCATGTTTTTCTACACACTTTAATTTCTTCTTATGCATTGCATTTCCACTGTCCTCTCTTGTGCCTTTCCCCGGTCCTCCCTTGTGCCTTCCCACTGTCCTCCCTTGTGTCTTCCACTGTCCTCCCTTGTGCCTTCGTACAGTCCTCCCTTGTGTCTTCCCACAGTCCTCCCTTGTGCCTTCCCACAGTCCTCCCTTGTGCCTTCCCACAGTCCCCCCTTGTGCCTTCCTACAGTCCCCCCTTGTGCCTTCCTACAATCCTCCCTTGTGCCTTCCCACAGTCCTCCCTTGTGCCTTCCTACAATCCTCCCTTGTGCCTTCCCACAGTCCTCCCTTGTGCCTTCCCACAGTCCTCCCTTGTGCCTTCCCACAGTCCTCCCTTGTGCCTTCCCACAGTCCTCCCTTGTGCCTTCCCACAGTCCTCCTTGTGCCTTCCCACAGTCCCCCCTTGTGCCTTCCTACAATCCTCCCTTGTGCCTTCCCACAGTCCTCCCTTGTGTATTCCCACAGTCCTCCCTTGTGCCTTCCCACAGTCCTCCCTTGTGTCTTCCCACAGTGCCCCCTTGTGCCTTCCCACAGTCCTCCCTTGTGTCTTCCCACAGTCCTCCATTGTGCCTTCCCACAATCCTCCCTTGTGCCTTCCCACAGTACTCCCTTGTGCCTTCCCACAGTCCTCCCTTGTGCCTTCCCACAGTCCTCCCTTGTGTCTTCCCAGAGTCCTCCCTTGTGCCTTCCCACAGTCCTCCCTTGTGTCTTCCCACAGTGCCCCCTTGTGCCTTCCCACAGTCCTCCCTTGTGTCTTCCCACAGTCCCCCATTGTGCCTTCCTACAATCCTCCCTTGTGCCTTCCCACAGTCCTCCCTTGTGCCTTCCCACAGTCCTCCCTTGTGCCTTCCCACAGTCCCCCCTTGTGCCTTCCTACAATCCTCCCTTGTGCCTTCCCACAGTCCTCCCTTGTGCCTTCCCACAGTCCCCCCTTGTGCCTTCCTACAATCCTCCCTTATGTCTTCCCACAGTCCTCCCTTGTGCCTTCCCACAGTCCCCCTTTGTGCCTTCCTACAATCCTCCCTTGTGCCTTCCCACAGTCCTCCCTTGTGTCTTCCCACAGTCCCCCCTTGTGCCTTCCTACCTCTCCAGCTAGTGCTCTTCAACTCCTGGTTAACTCTGTGCTGTGATTTCTTTTCTTTCTTTCTTTTTTTTTTAATGTTGTTTATGTGTGAGCTTGTCCCTGTGTAGTTTCACCACATGTGTACATGTCCATGTAAGGCAGTAGAAAGGCATTGGATCCTCCAAAGCTAGAGTTTTAAGCAAATGGGAGCCAGCCACACATGAGTGATGACAAGGGAATTCTCATCTTCTGGAGATGACTCTTAGCAACTAAGTCCTCTCTCCAAGTGCACTCTCTTCCTGATTCTTGATTTCATGTGAGTCTGTTCCAACTACTTTGGTTTAAGTATTTTTTTTACCCCAAATGTTAGTTATGCATCCAACGATTAAATTGTTCATTCGTGACTACTTAATAGGAATTATCATATCAGAAAAATACTTTTTTGTCAAAAAAAAAAGATATTGTGTTTTATTCTCTAAGCTAACTTTCATTTTAAAATGTTTTCAGGGAATTACAAATGCCTCCAGTGAGCGCTGTTAAATGAACAGTTAAGAGCTAGTCATGGTTAATATTTTTTCAAGTCTTTGACAAGTTCATATATATGAGACACACACACACACACACACACACACACACACACACACACACGTACGTGTGTGTGTGGGTGTGTGATGTATCTCTGTCATTCTCTGTTTCACACTCTTTCTCATTATCTTTATTGTCAGCTGGATTGGATTTAGACTCTATGAGGGTATTTTCAGGAAGGTTTCATATCCAGGAAGAGCTACGCTGAGCACTGTCAGCACCATTCCAGGGGCTTAGGGACCTGAGCACCAGTGTTTATCGCTCTTGGCTTCCTGTCTGTGAATGCAATGTGATCAGCTGCTTGACATCCCTGCCATCATGCCTTCTCCACCAGGACAGACAGAATAAACCCTTCCTTGTTTACGTTGCTTAAACTAGTTTCAAAATTTGAGAAGATACAGTCCATCGTGGTGGGACTCCATGGCAACAGAGGTGTGATGTAGCTGGTCACATGGTACCCACAGTCAGGCAGCAGAGAGAGGCAGATGCTGGTGCTCAGCTGATTATCTCCTCTGGTTTAGTCCCAGACTCAAGCCCATATGCTTACTCAGGGTGGGTTACAATATAATCTAGAAGCTTGTCAGAGAGAGATCCCTAGACATTTCTCTCTTTTGTGACTCTAGAACCAATAAAGTTGAAACTCTTACTCAACATAGATACTAAGAAGAGACTTCCAGCCGTATTGTGGTACATTACATAGCTACCAAGGCTGCAGTGTTAAGGCATTGCTGAAGAATAACGCAGATGATGATCAATTTTGTTAGTTCTTTCCCCAAACTTCTGTAATTTCTATAGCTAAGCTAGTTTTACTTGAATGACACATGTTTATGAGAGAAAAGAAAAACACCTTTCAGTTTTTCCCTAACTCCCCCTGCAAGTAAAAATAGTAAATGGGAAGAAACACTGTTTTGTTTTGTTGTTGTTGTGATTTTTTTTTTTTTTTTTTTTTTTTTTTTTTTTTTTTTTTTTTGCTACTTCAAAGGATTTGCTAGGGATAGAATGGGGCAGACTAGGATCGTAGAAGGGCAGCCTGTCGGTAAAGACAACACCCCTTCATCATGTATCAATCAGAAAGCAGCTGTCTCAGTCACTAGAGAGAGTTCATCTTGTAATGAGATGCTTTTCATGGTGTGAAGTTTCCTACCTTGGATTTTATAATGTTTTAGAAGGCTTGAAGATAGGTGTCTTGGACTGAGGCATCAGCCCAGAGAACAAAATGCTTGCTGCACAAATGTGAGGAAGGAGCTTAGCTCTCTTGCACTGAAGTAAAAGCTGGGCGAGCAATGTGGCCATTTCTAACCCCAGCACTTAGACAGCAGTGATGGGGAAGCTGGAGGGCAAGATGGCTGCCTATCTAGCCAGAATTGGAGTGCTGGCATCTTTCGCAAGAGACTCTGCCTCAGTAAATAAACAGACGTGCTCTCACACACATACAAACATATGTGCACAGCCACACCCCAAAACAAGACAAATCAGATTATTTGAGAGACAATGAAGCACATACCTTTTTAATTTTATTCGCTAGGAATTTAAAAAAGCAACTGAATATACACATGAAAGTTCTTGTAGGTCATTGTTACTTGCACGGCTTTGCTGTCATCTTTTATGGCTTAGAAGACGTTCCCCAGGCAGAGCCATGTTCACCTGAACCTGTGCAGAGATGGTACTGGGGAAAGTGCTGATTCATCATTTTACTTTGAATTTCATTAATTTAGAATTCTTTACAGAGTACCCGTGAGAATGTAACTACATTCAAGTCAGCTATCTACCTTTACCACTGCATTTGATTAAAGTTTTCTTTTAAAAGCATAACAGTACAGATATTGGACTCTGTAAATACTGCTCTAGCCCTGGGAAAGCATTTGAAAGCATTCGGAAACACATAATCTTTCTTCATTATCTCATTGCTCCCATGCTCACTGCTCATCTTCTTAAGACCCACTGCCCTCCCCAACCCCCAACCCCATGAAAAAGTAATTCCTTAGACATCTCAAGCTAGGACAAATAATGAATTCACACATATCACAATTTGATAACTAAGATAGATAATATTCTTTATAAGAAGTTGCAAGGGAAATTATTTCCTTATGTGAATATGCCTGAAACTCCACTTGGCTCCAGATATTAGCATTGGACGTCACAGAGAGAACTATTAAAATATGAGTTATGATATGGTGCCTAGAGAAGTTGACAGTTGAAAGATAAATACCAAATAAACATCTTAGGTGTGTAGATATACTATCTGGGAAGCCAAGAATATATGTGTTTATCTCTCGGTATCTCCAAAGGATTGGTTTTTCATGAGCTCTCTTAAATGCTAAATTTCTTATGTTCAAATCCTGTTTTGGCTTTCACTGCTGTGATGAGTTACAAGACAACAACTGAAAGGACAGAAAGGTGGGTTTGGGTTCACACTTTCATGGGATTTAGTCCATGGTGGCTTGCATGGCTTTGTTGCCTTTGAGTCTGCTTTTTTGACAAAGCATCATGTGAGGGACCTAAAGTGGAGCACATTGTTTACCTCATGACAGCTGGGAAACAGAGGGGGAGACAGACAGACAGACACACAAGCATGCAAACACACACACACACACACACATAGACAGAGAGAGAGACAGAGAGAGAGAGAGAGAGAGAGAGAGAGAGAGAGAGAGAGAGAGAGATACACACACACACACACACACACACACACACACACACACACACAGAGGCAGAGAGACACAGAAACAGAGAGAAACAGAAAAACAGAAAGACAAAGAGAGGTGGAAAGGGGGCTTCTTAGTTTCTCCTCCAAGGGCACATTCCTGATGACCCCACTTCCTCCAGCTGGGGTGCACATCCTAAAGTTTCCACTGCTTTCCAGCAGTCAATTGTATGTGCTTCCTCATACTCTCCGTGGGAGATGTTCAGGAGCTAAGACAACAACAAGTGATGGTGTTTACTTGGAATTGGAGTCTGCAGAAAGAGTTCTATAAACAAGTTTCATAGGCTTCATAGCTATGAAAAGGAAGCTAGTCAAAATCCACATGCTTTTGGGTTGAAACTATGAGTCTGGATGTAGTAATTTAGCCTACTGGTGGACAACTCCAGGCCTTGTGGTTTTATTTAATGTCAGATTAAATATTACAGCCAACCCCTCTTACCTGTTATAATATGTTCCAACATGCCAATGCCAAGGAATGTCTCAAACCAAAGATAATATTAAACTATATTTTGTTTATATGCAATATTCTATATGCAGTGTTTATAAATACATAAGAAAGTTTAATTTATAAAGTATGCATGGGAGAGTAATGACCAATGATTAAATGGAATATTTTTATTGTATTCTATGATAAATGTTACATAGAAGTCATGAATATTTTTATTTCTAGAATTTTCTGTTTAATATTTTGGACCATGGTTGAGTGGACAGCTGGAAATTATCAGTCCTTCCATAGTAATGGTGAGTGGTCCCCAGAGAGAGACCAAGCCATGTCAGTATCTTCACTTCACCATTTACCAACTGTGATCTTCTCAGGGAACTTCTTTGTCTTCATTTGCCTAGTTGCCATGTCCTTAAACTGAACATTACAATAGTGTTTATGGGCTAGAGAGATGGTAGGTACAGAGGTTGAGTGCATACTGCTCTTTCAGAGAACCCTAATTGTTTCACAATACAATATTGGTATCTCACAACCCACTAAAACTCCAGATCTTGGGAAGCCAGTACCCTCTTCTCACCGCCCCTGGCACCAGTAATCACAAGTAGACATAGCCACACACACATACATCTATAAATAATTAAAAAATAGAAGTAAAAAGAGCATTTACTAAAGACAGTTATAAGACTATGAGCAGAAATGGAAAATCTTCACTAAATGGTAATTATTTGTCATTACTATCATTATTAGTGTGCGCTTTGGGGACAGAGAGATGGCTATGTAGTTATAAGCTCTTGCTATGCTTTTAGGGGACCTGAGTTCAGTTCCTAGCACCCATGTCAGGCAGTTAGATATCTTATGACTGCCTGTAATTCTATATCCAGCGGATCCGATTGCCTCCTCCAGCCTCTGAAGGCATCCATACTAACATGCCCTCTCCTCCCCCTCAAACTCAAATAAAAATGAAATAGAATCTACTTTGTTCAAGCTAATGTTCCCAGACTTTTTGTCCTGATAATTGGTTGTAAAATTGTTGAAGTATATATCATACATATGTATATGTATATGTGTATGTATGAATATATGGCTTTCTAATATCCAGAAAATATTAGTAATTTCCTTAAAGCTACCAAAAGTTCACCATGTTCCAATGACCTTATTAAGTTCTCTCCTTGTCTAAAGAAGCAAGGGAGTGACTTGAAGGTGAAATACCCCTTTAGCAATCCCTCAGGTGAGGGGGGAATTTAAAATAATATTCTAATGATTCATGGAACATTACTATGCCCCATTAGGTGCCTACATTACATCTTGGGGCACAATCAATATCTGTCATCTTGCTTATGGCTTCAGTGCTAGAGCAGTTCAATTTCATTTTGTAACTCTCATGCTCATGGAACTGTGTCTCAAGTGTCATATGAAAAAATATTACTCAGAAGTACATATTCACTCTTAAGGCACAGTGGGAAATAATTGATAAAGAAGGTGTCTTTCCATCTGGTCAAATCCCATTAAAGTAATGGTATGACTGATTTTAGGGGTTGGAGGGAAAGATGAGAAAAATTTCCTAGGAAACTTTTGGGTTAGTTCATGTCAGAGTGTATGCCTGTGTGTACACGCGCGCACGCGTGCACGCACACACACACACACACACACACACACACACATATTCAGAAGAGTCCTTGGCTAGTATTTTCAAACATTCACCTAGGTTGCTACACATACAGTCTTACTATAAAGAGTTCTTGAATGTAGTCCTTGCATAAAGAGCAACAACGTGTAGAGGTACAAGTTAACTATGTGGAAATGGTTTCTCTTGTTAACATTTTAAGATGTTCTATTTAGGTTTATGTTATGTGGATTCTTAAGAGAAATCCCAAAGAAGCCTTGAGTGAGTAAAGAGCAAGTTGTCACAATTTTACCTGGACAATGAACTAAATAAGCAATATTTTGGGTCATTTTCTATTAAAATCAGAATACCAATTATATGTGCTGCTTTTCTTGCGGCCTTGGCAGAATACCTTAGGAAGGTGATTTAAGGAAGACAGGAGGAACGGTTTGCTCTGGCTCATGGATTGAGAGTCTGCGTCCTCAGGATGAGGAAGGCATGACAACATGAGTGTCAAGTAGCTGATCACACTGCATCTGCTGTCAGGAAGCAGAGAGCGATGAATGATGCTCATCCCTCATCCCTGCCTTCTTGCTTAGACCAGGAATCCTGCCCTTGGACCAGTACCATCCATACTCAGGGTGGAGTTTTATGTAGACACTCCTTTGTAGACATGCCTAGTTTTCTCGTAGGCAATTCTATATTCTGTCAAGTTGACAATCAATGTCAACTGCAGGCTCCCCTTTTGCTTATGCAGAGGTGTTTTGGAGAAACACAAGCACATACTACAATCAGAATACCTTCACCACACAGTCTATGAAGCGGAGAACTATACGGCTGTACAGTCTGCATTAGAATTCTGAGAACCCTGCAAGAATTAAAAGCTTCATCCAGTGACTCATGAGCTGGTGTGAATTTTCCAAAATGTTAAATGTGTGAATTCTTTCCAAATTCAGAGCAGAATAAAATGTGTATTCTGCCTAAATGAGAGGAAGCAGAATGCTGTGAGGCTTTTGGAACATTGTGGAAGCGCAGGTGCCAGAGTCCTCACTCGAAGGTGGGCTTTTAACTACAAGATAACACTAAAGCGTGACTATGCAAATATATGTGTAATAAGCCTGTGAGTCACAAGAGAGGCAGGGCAGGAAACTGGGGATATATGGAGCCTCAAAGATGAGCTGAACTTGTATAACCTTGTATTATGGTCATGTGGCTTTGCACACCCTTTGCAGCATCTCAAGACAATCACCAGTAGTGCACTGCTGACTCACAGTGCCTTCAATGCTACTGTTTTGCCTATCTTCTCAAAATGAGGAGTGTATGGATGGAGTCGACAACCCAACATTTGCTTTGGGTCCACATATCCTAACTATGACAGCAGTCGTTTCAGCACTGGGAGGTGTTTATCTTAAAATGACTGTGAAACCATGACTCCAATTGTTCTTTATCACCTAATCATGATGCACATACTTCTAAAAGTGTGTGTGTGTGTGTGTGTGTGTGTGTGTGTGTAGGCCAGAGGTTGACGTCAAGTATCATTTTTCAACTCTTCTGCACCTTAAATTTTAAGATGGAGTTTCTCACTAAACCTCAATTGGCAAAATTCCCTGGCCAACCAGATCATGGTTCATGTTGTCTCCACACCTCCGGCACAGGATTACAAACATGTGCCACCACAGTTGGCATTTTTATGTGCTATACATCAAAGGGCTGTGATATTATTTGGGTATACAAGTGAAGACAATGACGATCTCTCCCATTTCATAAGTAACCAATAGTTCAGCTGCACGTAGGGGTAAACCCTCTTGAGCCATGAGTCCTTCCCTTACCATGATTAACTATTGATAGTTCCAGTCATGTGCAGACCCTGTGTAGGTAATTGCATCCTCTTTGTTTGTGATTCCCTGTCTGTGCTGGCGGTGTCATATCCAAATGCTAGAATTTCACAGACTTTCTACCTATCTTGTAGCTCTTACCTTCTTGCATGATCCCTGACTTTTAGGGAGGCATATAAATATCCTGTTTAGGGCTAAGCACACAACTATTATTAATATCAACACATTGAACAGCCATGTGCCTCTGCCTTCACCACTTAACAGTGGTTGTCGGACAACAAAGGAATGGGCTTTGGTGTATGGTGAAGGCACATGAATACTCAGCTAAAAAGATAAATTCTAGTTTGGATCATCGCCATGTGCTGCAGGTAACTGTAAAGTGTGCTGAGATCCACTAGAATAGTCCGCTATTTTTTTCTTTTATGGTAGGCATAATATTGTTTCATGAAATACAAGGTACTAGAACAACTTTTTTTTATGATTGTTCATCAGTTTTATAAAGTTTCAGAGGGCTGTAGACTACCACAGCATGCTTTCAAATGCCCAAGGGGAAGTTGGCAACTGTTAGAGTTTACCTTGGTGTTAGAAAGATGTGCTTTAACCAAGTATATGAAAACACATTCCCTATTGTATTATGCCATTTGATATGAAACCAAACCTACTTCTCTACACTGTGACAGTAAGTGGATCCTGTTTTCCTGTAACTTTGGACTGACATGAGGCTTTGACGTTCTTGCTGTAGATGGATGGTTTTCTGAGGTTTTCATTTCAAGTCTAAAGTTTACACTGTTTTTGGAAATCGTCTTTGTCGGCTTCATCTGTGAACTTGACGCAGCAGAGTCACCTGAGGGACTACAAGTTATGGGACTGCCTGAGGCATGTCTGTTGGGAATGTCATCATTGTTAATTGCTCTATGATTGCCTGCCTGACTTTGAGCAGCCCATCTCACAGGAAGGTAGTCCTGGGCTGTATACAGAGAGCTAGGCATAAGCCAGGGAGGGAGCCAGCAAATAGTGCTCTAGTGCTCTTCTATGGTTTCTCTTTCCATCTCCTCCTTGACTTTCTTCCCTGATGGCTCAGTGTAACACGTAGCATGGAATTAACCCTTTCCTCTCCATGTTGCTTTCCATCAGTGTGGTTTATCACAGGGACAGAATGAAACCAGGACATAAGCAGAACTTGCTATTTTTTTCTCTCATTTCCTTTGCTGCTTACTATTTCTACCTCATCTTGCCTGTTGCTACGAGACAAATTCTGTTCATATACTGCCTTTTTTTTTTTTGAGAGAGATTTCCTGTTGAAGAATCTAACCAGTTTTTCTGTTGCTCCTGTGAGATCTGCACTGCTCCGCGTGAATATTTTCACGCTCCTCGTCCTTCTGTATTATACTTCATTTAAAAATTATTTTCATTTCCAGCTCTGCCTCAGTGAAAAGCGGACTACTCCTGTCCAGCTGGGTATGATGATGTCATCATGCTGAGGCCATCAAGGGTCTCAGGAAATAGTTATTTCCCCACTGATTCAAAGAGTGAAAGGGCACAAAAGGCAAGAACTCATCACTCAGAGAAATTTAACTGAAAGAAGAAGCATGCACACACACCACCCACTCACGCAAGTGCACATGCACACACTCACGTATACATTCACACATACACATTCACACATACAGTCACAAAATACACAAAGTACACACATATATACATAGCAAAGCACACCTATGTGCACATACATACACATGTACATGCCTACACATACACACACACAAAGCACCCACATACACATAGAAAATCACATGCACATACACACTCACACACGTACACACACACACACACACACACACACACACACACACACACACACACACACACACACAAAGAGTTCCCCAATTGGTGATTGTGAGATTTGGACCTAGAATCAGTTTGTATACAGGAGCTGTGTTAATGACTGCCAAAGGTCAAGAGCTCTCACCTTTATATCGTTTTGCCCTCTTACAGCTAGGTGAGGCTGGCATACCGCCAAGTCCTTCTGTGCCTCTCCCTTAATAAATCATCTCCTTTCCGGTAACTATCCCTGTGCCTCTGTACAATTCATTATGAGGAAGCAAAGATCTGGAAACTCCACAATCAGCCGTCTAGACTGATCTGTCCCAGTAGTTGGCCTTGGACCCCTGCTCATGGGATAGCAGGACCCACAGCCCTACCTACTCCACCACCGCATTTAACAATGCATCAGTAAGACCCTCACTGGCAGTCAAACGGACAGGACAATAAAGATTAACCTCCACCACTTAAAACCTCAACACTTCACTCCATTTTTTCTGGTTTTCCTTTCTTTTAACCAGTATACTGATCATGATGACTTGAGGCAATGTCTGATTTCCATATTAGATTCTTTCTCAAAGGGAAGCTCTTAGAAATAGAGCCAGAGTATCAGAACAGACCTGATTTGAAACGAGCTCTGCCTTGGCCAACTCAGGACTTGCCTTGGTAAGACTCTGAGTTCCTCAGAACTACTTTTTAAACTCTAAATAGGGCTGAGAACACCTGCTCAGCAGGGTGATGGTGAGAATTAAGGAACGCATATGGATGGACGAATAACTTACATACTTCCTTCCACGTGATAATTGCTCCCCTAATGTTTTGATCTTATAAATAAAGCAAAGTATTTGATAAATACTAACTCATCTGAGTAGCCATCTTTTCAGACCTGATTTTTTAAAATTACATTTATTTATTTATTTATTTATTTATTTTTTTATTTTTTATTTTATTTTTTTATTAATTTATTCTTGTTACATCTCAATGTTTATCCCATCCCTTGTATCCTCCCATTCCTCCCCCTCCCCATTTTCCCATTATTCCCCTCCCCTCTGACTGTTCCTGAGGGGGATTACATCCCCCTATATATTCTCATAGGGTATCAAGTCTCTTCTTGGCTACTTGCTGCCCTCATTTATTTATTTGTGCAAGTGCAAGTGTGTGTGTATATGGAGTATGGGGACTCAGGAACGCTCTGCAGCCCATGCAGAGTTCAAAAGACTTTATTATTATTTGGAGACAATTTCTTCCTGTCCCTTCCTTCCCTCCTTGATCTTTCCTTTTCTTCCCCTATCCTTTCTTTACCTTTTAACGATATTTGCTTATTTAAAAATATAACATTTATTTTATTTTAATTATGCATGGTGTGCCTCTGTGCTGCTGAATGCAATACCCATAAAAGGTAGTAGAGGATGCCGGGCTCTCTAGAGCTGGAGTTTCAAGTAAGGCCAACTGACACGAGTTCTGGAACCTGAGCTTGGCCCCTTTAGAAATGTAATATGCACTATTAACTGCTGAGCCACTTCTCTAGCCCCAATTTAAAAAGTGTGTGTGTGTGTGTGTGTCTGTGTATGTGTGTGTGTAGGGTGGGGAACTTGAACATGCTATGATACAAATGCGAAGGTCAAAAGACAACTCATGAGGATCAGTTCTTTCCTTCTACCACCTGACTTTCTAGGATCCAACTTAGGCTTTCAGTCTTGGCAGCAAGCACCATGGTCCATTGAACCAATTCACCAACATAGGCTTTCTTTCTATTTAAACAGTTTTTTTTTTTTTTTTTTTTTTTTTTGAGATATAATTTCAATATAATGAAATTGAGCCATTTTAATGGGTTTCACATATTTAATGGATCTGGTAATTGTATACAATCAGGTAAGCAACAGCACAATACAAATTTAAAATAATTCCATTACCCCCAAACGCTTTTTAAATGTGCATTTTCTGTTCCCACTACAGCCTCCCTAATACTGCTCTGTTTATTTTTATTACTCTAGTTTTGCTGTTTCACGAGTTCTGATGTGAGTGGGACTGCACAATGTGCAGCCTTTCACATTTGATTTCTTCTATTTATCAAAAAACGTCCTCGAGATGTGTGTATGGTCTTTTTTGTTCATTTGTGTTGCTGAGCTAGGGGTCTGTAGCATGACTATACCGAATCATGTTTGTCACTCAGCAGCTGAAGGACAGCAGTGCTGTTCCAGCTTGTTGGCTCTATGAGTGCTGCTTCTCCAGGAGTTTCCATTGCAAGGCTCTGGGTAGCTCACCAATCCTCCTCATGAGGCTCTCTGTGACCTGAGAAGGAGGCTAAGTCACAATGGAAAGCACAGCATTTTGGCTTTGGTTCTCTCTGCTTCCAGGGATGATGATCACACATTCTTCCCTTTGTCTGGTTCATTTGCATCTTCTTAGGGATGCTGGTACCCATGCTATACCTTCCTCACCCCAGTCATAGCTTATTGGACTCAAGTTAGCACTCCATGCAAACTGAGCCGTATACATTTTCTCTACCATCTCCATGAACATCCCCCCCTCCTCATTTTGTAGCATTGTCTTCATCTCCAAATGAGGAACACTCAAACTCACGGCAAAGGGCTAACAGAAGCGAAATACTATGACTGCTGGCTCCTGGTGGCCTCCTACGAGTGGGGGGCCCTGCATCCCTACCTTTTGACTCATGGTTGGCCCCTAGAAGTAGGGACCTTGCATTACCACCTCTTGCTTTTGTTGCTTTCCTCACTAGTATTTCAGCCTTGAAGTGCTAGGATGTTCTCTGACTTGGATTATGAGCTGCACATGTCGTGGTGTACATGAGAGTTACTGTTCCCTTACAACCAGACTTAGCTCAAACTGCTTGAGATGGTTTTGTAATTATCAATCTCAACTTCAAAGTACCTACTTAAATGCCAGTATCCAAGAAGCCAAATACTTGTAGTAAAGCATTAGACACACAGTAGATGACATCATTCTAGGATCCAGGTATCTATGTGTCCTATAACATCCTCAGGCTTCATGGATGATCCCTTGTATAGAAGACAGAGCTGAGAGTGGGCACAGCTATCATTATACTTTCTAAAGCATTTATTACTTTTTATTTTATGTATGTGTGTCTTCATGTGTGCATGTATACAATGCGAGTGCTTACCAAGGCCAGAAGAGTGCAATGGATCCCATGTATCTGAAATTACAGTGGCTCTTAGTTAGACAGACACCTTACTTGAGTTCTGGGAGTGCACCTCATGTCACTTATAGAATAACGAGTGCTTTTAACCGCAGAGTCATCTCTCCAGTCTTGTGATATCCCTTTCTAATACCAAAGCCAAATAAATACAAAGCTAAAGGATGTAAACAAATATACACAGACAGAGAGACCGAAAGACATATGTTGGTATGATTCTGCTCCATGGTTCTTTGTACAAGAAGCAGCATTGATTGTTCTCTATTTTTAGCCTTCAACACTCCTCTGTGCAAAGAGATTTCACAAAATCAATGTGACTCCAAGAAAGCATTAGCAGGAGCTTCAGCTTTGATGAAGGAATACTTACAGAACATAGGAGGACCGTTCCTGATTGGACCCTAAAATGCTGTGCTGAGGACAAGCAGAATTGCCAGCATAAGCTTCTGACATTTGCCCACAGATTCTTGTGCTCAAAGGAGCAATTTAAAAACAATTGGAAACGAACAACTGGATATTTTGGAACACAATCTTCTGGAAATAGAACAGGCTAAAAAGTGAGAGTATGCAGATGTCACTGGATGATGCCAGGGAAGCCCAGTATTTTGAGCCCAGTCTAATTTCTAATTGACTCAGTTATCACTATAAATGCTATAATGAACAGCAGTAAATTTAGACCAGCAAAGTAAAGTTAATCTCCATCCTCCTCCCCTCCTCCCCCTCCCCTCCTCTCCCTCTCCCCTCCCTCCGTCTCTCCCTCCTTCTCTCTCTATCTCTCTCTGTCTCTGTCTCTCTCTGTCTCTCTCTTCTGTGTAGGTATACCTACATGTGCATTGATATGTGTGGGTACATGTTTGTGTACATTTGCATGTTTGTGCTTACATGATGAATGTGGCGGCCAGAAGATCAACTCTGATATCATTCTCCCAGTGCTGTCTATCTTGGTTTTGTTGTTGTTGTGTTGTTTTGTTTTTTCTTTTTACGTAAAACCTCTCACTGGCTTGGAACTCACCAAATAAATTAGGCTGGCTGCCTAGTAAGCTCCTTAGGATCTATTAGTTTCAGCATCCTAATGCTGAGGTGCGTCACCACACCCAGCTTTTTCCCATAAACCCTAGGGAACAAATCAGGTCATCCTGTCTTCTTTGCACTTATTGAATGATATATATTGCCAGCTCTCCCATCAGCTCTTAATGTACACTAACTCCCACATCTCACAATAATCCAAACTTCTGAACTTGATCCATGGAATGACCCTGAACCAAACAGAGCAGCCCCAGGCATGATGTCTTCACCACAGTCCAGAATCCTTCCAGGAGACACAGAGCACATATCAGCTTCCAATTGCTTTCTCTGACTCTGTTATTTTTACGTGGTAAGTTTTCCAAATATTTTCTTCCTTGCTGGAGAATGTTCTATTCCAGCCTCTAACTTACAAGTGTGATTAAATAAATGATCCATGAGTATCCTCTCTGAGGATGAACCCATTATCACTCTAAAGGACTCTGCTTTCAGAAAAATGTACAATGAGTGATTTTTATTTGCCATAAAAGCATAGACATAAGTAACTAGCGCCATGATAATACTCTTTCTTACCTTTGTAAGTGTCTACCCAGGGTAGCTGTAGTAACCAGGTTTCTCCAGAGGAACAAAACTGATAGAATGGGTATATATTACAAAGGCAATTTGTTAGGTTGCTCTAGCAGTCCAACAATGGCTATCTGCATGCCAGAGAGGCTGAAAACATGCATGAGGCTGGGTGTCTCAGCAATGCCAATACCATGAAGAAGACCTGAAGGATTCCTAGAGTGCCATCCATCTTCAGTTCATGTTAGAAGGTCAATGCAGCCTGGTTCTGAGGTCAAGGAAGGATGGTCGCACCAGAAACAGCAATATAGTTGGCTTACTCACCAGTAAGTAATAGACACACATTGGTGAGAGCAAGATCTTTTTTCTTCAGCCCCTTATATCTTGCTATGGCCACTCTGAAGTAAGGTCTTCTGTTCTGAGTTAATCTTTTTAGTTATTTTATTAAAACTTGGAAGGGGCATGTCTCTTAGCTGATCCTAGATCCAGTGTCAGGGTTCTTGGTGGCCTGTTTTTTTTCTGCCCTTCATGGTCCAACCAGTTTCCTTCTGCTTTCAATCTTCGAGTTCTCAATCCTCCAAGATAATGCTCTCTAGCACGTATCCCATGGGACTTGGAGATTACATGTGTGGACTGTCTTACTGTTGTGGCTTCATAGCATCATCACCTTGTGATTTCACACTTTGAAGGCCATTGGTTGCTTCAGACAATCTAACAATACTCACAGGATGAGGAGATGGGTGTAGGGTATATTGTGACATAGTGTAGAGTAGCAATGAATGCTGTGCAACAGGCACAGAGAAGGAAAATGAGGGAATTGTTTTCATGCACAAAGCAATGCATGTAACCAGCTACACTGTGCCCTATTCTAGTTAGCCACAACTTTCTTTCTAACTCATACCTCCAGGAGTGAGAACTTCTATTGGCAAAGGATGAGCTGGGCTATAAGTTATTTGTGGATGAGCAAAGTCTTCAGATGCTGGCAGCAGTCCTGGACAGGTGCTATCCTTGGCAGGAGACAGGATCTGCTTGGTAGCAGTTTTTCATGCAGGATGTTTTGCATCCCCAAGCAGCATCTAATACTGTTGTGGAAGACATGCTAGAGACAGATGTGTGTAGTATGGGGGATGATGGCTGAGCATGAGCCTGCTTAGTAAGGGGCTATGTTCCATGCCTATGATTCCTGCTAAGGGGGAATGAGGAGAGAAAGATAAAGTTAATAAGGAAGGAGGGGAAAACAAGTGACAAGGGAAGGGAAGGGGAAGGGAGGGAAGGGAATGAGCCAAGAGATGGTGGAAGAGGAAGGAGGTGTTCAATGGTGTCTGAAGCCGTTATTTCATAGTGAAATTGATTTTTTTCTATTTTCATGTGAAAACATCTTTTTTTCCCTCCTGTGTGGGCTTTCACTTTACTTTTATGTATGTTCTCTCAAACAGTCCTTTGCTAGACCAAATATATTTTAATATCCAGGCTTTCAGAAAAGAAAGAAGAACAAAAAAAAAAAAAAATAGACCAAAGAAAAGCTTTGGGATTGCTATAAAAAGAATTTAATTAGATGACTAGCTATAGGCTCTTCTTGCATCTGTATTTTGGGAAAAGGAGGCATGATTTCGTCCTTTGAGTTACATAAAGTGTATTTTTATATTAAGAACATCTTGTATCTACAGGTGAATTAACATACACATTGAAAATAGATAACTTCAGAGCTCCAAAAGACTTAGATGATGAGGGGACAGAAGATGATGGCTCAGTGGTTTAGTGTGCTCCCTCCTGTTCCAGAGGACCCAAGTTGAGTCCCGAGTACTTACATCTGCTGGCCCACAACCAACTGTAGCCCAGCTCCCAGATAACTGTGCCCTGCATGGCCTCCATGTATTTCTAATGTTGTTGGTGAGGCTTGGTCGTGTGTGCTTAGAATTTCAGTGCTGGTGGCAGAGGCAGGCAGATCTCGGGATTTTTAAAAAACCAGTCTTGTATACTTGACAAGTTCCATCTAGTGAGAGACACTGTTGGAAAAAGTACAGTGAACAGTTCCTGAGGAACAACCCCTAAGGTTATCTTTTGTCCTCTATGTGTTTTTCATACACATGAACTCACAGAAGCAGAAGGTACAGGGGAAACATAAAATTGCTTAAAATAAGATATTTCATCCTAATATGATTTCTAATCTTACCCACGACCAGCATATTTTCCCAATTCCCTACATCTGTAATCTTTTGTGATGGCCATAAGTGTGTTCTCAGAGCCTACATTTATTATAGAAGGGGAGAATTTGAATGTTGGAAATGAATTTAAGGTTCTGAAGCCTGGGCTTTGTGTTTGCCCCAGTATTTCTTTGTGGGTCTCCTACATCAGACAGCTGGTGTTGCAGTAAGCCTGTAAGAGAAGTCTGGCATACTTTACCTACTGAAGACAGGATTCACAAGTAGAGACTTCAGCTGAATGCATATTAAAGCCATTTTTATTCAAATAGTTGCTCATTTAGGCTGTAAATAAAATATCAGCTTTGATGAGTCATTGATAAACAATGCACATTAAAATATCTAAATAAAAATAAGCTGTATCTATAAGATTAATTGAGTTCACCAAGGTGGCTCAGTGGGTAAAGATGCCTGTTGCAGAGAAGGACAACCCAAGTTGGATTCCCTGGATCCTAATCATAGACAGAGACAACCAACTCTTAAACATTGTCCTTTGACCCCCCCCCACCCCCATGAACACAAACCCAAGTAATGAATAGTGTGATTTTAAAATATTCTTTTAGATATTAAACTTTGTTGTCATTTGTAACCAGGGTAATTTTACTAAAAGGCAAGGTTCAGATTGATACATGAAATTCTTGACTGCTGGGGCTGCTTCATTTCTTCTTCTCCTTCTCCTTCTTCTCCTTCTTCTCCTTCTTCTCCTTCTTCTCCTTCTTCTCCTTCTTCTCCTTCTCCTTCTCCTTCTCCTTCTCCTTCTTCTTCTTCTTCTTCTTCTTCTTCTCCTTCTTCTCCTTCTTCTTCTTCTTGTGTTTGTGTGTGCATGCATGTAACACGTATGCATGTATATGTATACATGTTCATGTGGGTCCACTTTTGTATTTGCAATTGAGGCTAGAGGTTGCCCTCAGCATCATGCATTAGGAGCCTATCCACTTTGTTTTGTGAGACAGGGTCTCTCTTTGGCCTGGTACTGAGCACTTGAGCTAGGATGGGTGACCAGAGAGGCCCAGGATCTCTACATCACTGCCTTCCCGTTCCGAGGATAACAAGTGTATGCCCAACTCTTACCTTAGGCTCTGGTAATCGAACTCCGGTTCTTGCTATGTGACAAGCACTTTACCAACTTGAACAACCTCTCCAGTCTCCTTCCTTTCTTCTTCATCAGCTTCAGCCTTAATCCACAGATCTTTCTGGTCTTCACCACTCTTTCTGGTGTTGTCCTACTCTGTTTCTGGTTGGTTGTTGGGGGTATTTAGAAGTTGCTCCTCCTCCATGCTGGTGCTATGACAGATTGGTACATGGACTAAGGATCACTTAACTGCACAGTAATGTCTGTGTCATCATGAATGCTCTTCTTCAAGCAAATATGAAACCAATGGCTTGCTACAACATGGACTAGAGTGCCTGACTCTTCTATGCCTCTGATTCTGAAGACCTGAAGGGAATAGCATGGACTGGCATTTTGGCCATCTTCCCAGGTGCATCTATTGCTTCTGTTGCATTCCCAGGACAAGTATTCTAGGAAAAAAAATAGTCTCTGTCTGGCCAGTGGGTTCTCTTTCACCATCAATTAAATACGTCAAGGCAGAAAGAGGCTCAGTTTTCTGGCAAGCACTTCAGACTTGTTGGATATAGAAGGGACCCCAGAGCTGGGAAACTAATGGCTGCAAGGACGCTTAGGTTTTTTATTGGATGTAGGAGGTGTCCCAGCTGGTGATGCTCCTCTCTTTTTTCTATTAACTGAAGGTGTCTATGTACCAGTTCTACAATGGGATTGGGTCCCTGAGACTGTTACTGTTGGTTGTCTGAGGCAACAGTGTGTACTGTAGTTTCCTTTGCTCTCTACAGATAACAGGCAACAGTGACTCATACCCTGGCAGGGGAAATAGGCTACATTTCTTAAAGAGTGAAAAATTTCTGGATACAAGCAGATGAAAATTTACTGCCTGTTGCTGGGGATTGAATGCCTTAAAGAAACACAAAATGGGATTTTTGTGTTATCCCTACTCCCTTCGTAGGGATCTGTCACCTCAGAATAATTGCCCTCTCTAATTGACAGTGGAGTTAGGAGAGGGCTACATGGGGTCAGTAATGCAGCTCGTGGATAGTTGTGGTAGAGCCGGGAGGTAGAGAACCAGCTACATCTAGGTGCTGGTTTTTCCATTGCAAAGTCCTTCCTTCCATGTGACTCTTTCTCTCCATAGGCTGATGAGCCTTCTGTTTTCTATTATAGCTCTTTCCAAGGCTTTCATAACTCCAGGCAGATGAGCAAGGCTGATCCCTGGGCTTTCTGTACTTAAGTTTACTCTTTGGACAGTAAACCATCCATGTACATCAAGGAGAAAGGATTATGAATGGTAGAATAAAATGTCTTCTATCAGACTGCAGGGGCATTTCAGTTCCTATGGAAACCCGATTATATTTGTAACTTGATTTTGGTTAATGTAATATTGAGCAGAAAAAAAAAAAAAACATACCTCTCTTTCACTATTCAAATGTGTGGTTTTTTTTATTTTACCAAACTATAAGAATGCAGCACCAAAGTGGCTTCTAACTGGTTTAAACTGGATTTTCAGATTAAGCTCAGAAAAGTGCTTCATTTGAATGCACCAAGTGGAATGGAGCTTTCTTGACATTATAAGTTGCTGGGTCCCTTCAAGTTTTGTTTCATTGATACTTGGCACTTGAAAATGCTTAACATTTAGCTGGCATCTGCTGTGGGAGGCGTACAAGTCTTCAGGACTGACATGCCACAGGTGGGGCCAAGAGGAGCAAAATGTCGTTCCCATGTCTGTTATAGTCACCCTGACTTTGTGGATGGTGGACAGTGCAATCTGGTTTCTGTCAGATTCCCTGAGTATATGCTTTCTCTAACTCAAGTCCTTTTGAATCTTTGACATTGACTCTGGGAGATCCTCACTACACAGCGAGTGTCAGGATGTTTCCTTTAGATATGAAACTATGGTTACTAGCTGAATTCTTAGAGTTGGAACAATGTACGCCCCCTGAAAGGGTTCATCTCCCTCTTCCCTCTCCTCCTCACCACTCTCTGCTCTTCCCTTCCCTTCCCATCTCCCTCCTCCTGCTCTGCTTCTTCCTCTGCCTCTATCCGTCCTCCCAAGCGAGAAGCATCAGTACTTCTGGTAAAGAATCAGCGTCTGTAGTCGGGGTATAATAATGGGGGCTATAAGAAAGCCCGTGAGACACTGTACTCATATTTTTATCACTCATTTGCATATAATTGCTAAGGTCATTATGTGAATATAAATACCATATTAAAATGAAAACACATTAAGCTATTTTTAACCTGAAAACCATTTGATTAGCTCCCTCAAATAGATCACGGCAAAGTCATGGGCTGGCTAAAGTTTGGTAAGAAAAGTTAGTGCTCCTCAACTTGGTGAGGTCAGCAGCACACTATGAAGGGGTCATACAGCCATGATAAGTGGTCCAGGAACAGAGTCAGAAAGGGAAGAACATACAGGCCTTCTGAGGCTTAGCTTCAGTAGCCAGGTAATCTTTCCTGGCTTGTCATATCCTGCATTCGTTCCACATATAGAGCCTTCTTCAAAATATGTAAAAAGTTATGAAAGTTATAGTTTGGATTACTAAGTACAAAAATTGTCACATAGAACAGGAGCCACTGCTGGCTTTTTAATTATTTCCATAAAGATTAGCTAATGTTCTATCTTGGACTAGCAAATTTTCCCCTCTCTGTGCTCCTCAGGATCTCTCCTCTACTTTCAAGTGTGGACGTCCTAGTTTGGTTTTCTGTTGTTGCCCTAAAGACAATGAACACACACTACTTGGGAAGAAGAGGGCCTTTTTTTCAACTTTCAGTTTAGAATCTATTATGGAGAAAAAGCAAGGCAAGAGCTGAAGACAGGAACCTGGAAGCAGGAACTGAAGTGGTGACCAGGAAGAGATTCTACTGACTGCCTGCTCTGCGTGACTTGCTTTCCTATACCACCCATGACCACCCACAGTAAGCTGGGCTCTCACATGTCAGTCATTAAGAAAATGCCCTACAGATTTGCCTCCTGGCCAATCTAATTGAAGGAAATTTCTAAGTCTGAGGTTCCCCTTTCCCAATTGATGCTGGCCTGTGTCTGGTTGACAAAAACCTAACCAATACAATAGATTACTCAAGATGTGAGTGTAGAAAGTCTAATTTAAAGCCTAATTTGATTTTTATAAAGTTTTTACATTATATTATTTATTATGATGATGATGATGACAAAGTCTCATGTATCCCTGCCTAACTTCAGCTTCAAACTTGCGTTGTAGCCAGCATTACCTTGAACTTCTGATCTTCCCATCTCTGAGATTATAGGTTCTGGGATTATAGGTCAAGTACCATGCTCCGTTTATACAGTGCTGTGGATCGAAACCAGGGCTGTGTGTGAGCTAAGCAAGTGTTCTGCCCACTGAGCTACATCTTCACACTTGAGCTGATGATTTCTTAGCCAAATAGTTTTGGTAATTCAGACATCCTTCTTGGAGGGTTTGCTCAATGCTTGGCTGTGTGTGTTACTGGGAACTTGCCTCTTTCTCTAGCTCTGTTCCTTGTTGTAGCATCATTCACACTCCTGGAGAACTAGTTTGAAATACAGAACTTCATATCCCCCTCAGACCCATGTGCATGGGATATTAGAAACATTTGCACGTGGTTTATGTGTATAGGATGATTTTACATTTCTTCAGTTGACATTGGAGCAGGCTATGTACATTTGCCTTTTCCTCTGTCTGCATATAACCATGAGATTTTCCCAGCCCTCTCAGCTTCCAGACTGTGCTCCTTGATGCTTTCCAGCCATAAGTTCAGAGCCTTAGATGGAGTTCCCCTGAGGCCTGAGCAAATCTCTTTTTATTAGTTTTTAGAAAACAGACTTTAACATAAGACACCATTTGAAGAAAAGATTTGCCTATGAAACAAATTCAAGGCCCACTGCTCCCAAGGAGTTACAAAGACACTCCAAGCTTCAGTTTTTCTGATAGCATAACAACTCTCATTGTTAGAAAAGTGTGTATGTGTGTATTCATGTTTCCAGATACAGGTGAATGTATGGGAGATTCAGGTATATGTATGCATACATGCATATGGAGGCCAGAGGAGGGCATGGATATTATCCAATGGGTATTATCCATCTTTCACTTTTTAAAAAATAATTCTTTTTTATTTTTGTGCATCTTGTCCCTGCAGTGCTCACAAGGGGGAATTGGATCCTCTGGAATAGTAAGAGAGGATCATGAACCACCATGAGGCTGCTCATATTGCAGTCTTCAGGAAGAACAGCTAGAGCTATGAACTTCTGAGCAATCTCTTCAGGGCCTGTCACTGGCCTAGAGTGCAGGAAGCAAGGCTGCTTTCCCAGAGAACCTTAGGGACCTAACTCTCTCCACCTCCACTAGCATTATAAGTGTGTACTCTCACACCCAGCATTCTTGGTATGTGGGACCAGGGGACTGAACGCAATTCCTCATGCTTGCTTGGCAAAATGATTACTGGCTAAGCTGTCTCTTCAGCCTCTTAATTTTTTTCTTTTAATTAAGGGGAAAATCTCTTCAGCTAAGTACCCATGCCGAGTTAATACTAGTCAGGTACTGAGGACACCAGAGAGAGCAGCTTCCTCTGCTGGCTTCCGTGAACAGGGTCCCAGAAGCTCAACTTGGAACTGAACTTTCCAAAAGGTTTCTCATACTGTGCCAACCTTACCCCAGCAGACACTGCAGGCAAACCATTTATAAGAGCATTGCCTAAAACGCTATAGGAGAAGGTTCTACTCACTTTCCTTTTTTTAGTCATTGGTATCAGTGTTGGTTTTGCGGTCTTTAGGCATTCATGGATCATTGCATTCACTTTGCACACATTGATCCAACAAGGTAATTGGGAGGTGGTGTGTGGCATTAAGAGTGCCAAGTTCTTTGCAGTACCCAGACCCAGAAAGACATGCATGGTAGATATATACTCACTTATAAGAGGATATTAACCCAACGTAGATATCCTCTGAGTGACTCCACCCAGCATGGGATTGGGACAGATGCTGGAACTCAGACTCACTGCTGAATTCTGGGGGGGTGTGGGGGGGCGATGAGATGTCATGGTAGAATGGGGGGGATGGAAGGATCTAGAAGGTTCAGGATCCCCACAAGAAGACCATCAGGCTGATGGATCTAGACCCAAGGAGGCCTGCAAAAATTGCTGTACTAGCCATGAGCTATGCATGGCAGTAAACCTAGACCCCCTGCTGGGATCTAGACAATGCACAGCTCATTCTCCACAGCTGAGGGGAGAGTGGAGACTGCCTCTGACATAAACTCTGGTGTCTCCAATTTGATCACTTCCCCTTGGTGGGGAGGCCTGGAGGCACTCAGGGGAAAGGGAAGCAGACTATCAAGATGAGACCTGATGGGCTGTGGTCATATGATGGGGGAGGAGGTCCCCTTCTGTCAGAAGTCTAGGCAAGGGGAATAGGGCAAAAGAGGGAGGGAGGGTGGGAATGGGAAGATATAAGCAAGGAAATACATTCAGGATGTAATCTGAGTATTATAATGAATAAAATTAAAATGAACAAAAAAGAGTGCCCACTTCTCTTCCAGAGGACCAAGTTGTAAGCGCTGTTCCTGGCATCCACACCAGTTAGCTCACAACTGCCTGACACTTTGCTTCAAGGAAATCGACCTTATTCAGAAATCTATGTTTACATGCAGGTCAATACGCACACAGACACACATATACAAACACAAAGACACACAAGCACACACAAACACACACTTAGAATTAATAAAACCTCCTTTAAAACAAATAGCACGCGACTACTACCCAGGCCTATAGCATGGAGCCATTCTCCTATTGCTCATTCTTTGCATCTGCATAGTTGCCTCAGTGTATTACTTATTTATATGTTTATTGACTTTAGATGGTATGTTTACTCCAAGGATCTCACGAAACTGAAGGATTGCTTTAGAAATCTACAAAATAGATCCTTACTCGTTTACCTATGGGACATGGAGGCATTTCACATTCTACTTTATGTATTGTGGTTGGCTTATTATAAAAATGTTCACATCTTTAAATCTTCCCAGGTATATACACTTTCCACTTGAAAAATACAACTACCAAGCAAAATGAAAAAAAAATATCTACTGAAAAGACAGACCAATGCTCTTTTCTTAGAAAAATCAATCTCTTCAGTAGTTCATGAAATTCAATTTCTCTGGTTAGGAGGAAAGTAGATAATCATCACTTAATAATATTTATGGATAATAAAAATGCAGAGTAAACAAAATTAGCCTCTGAAACCATCACCATTTTTTTTTTAAAAAATCAGTTTTTTTGTTTATCTCAGAAGGTTATTTATGAAATCCTGGCAAGTATGTTCTTCTCAGTTTCTATTTGGGCCTACACTAGAGGAACTCGATAGATGTCTGTTGGCCGAGGGTGAGGTGAGCGTGTTTGTAAGTGTCACACTTGTGACCTCTAATTTGGACATAGTGAGCTCCCAGAGATTGCTTCCTATAGGAAATTTCCTAACTTCCCAACTGTAAAAGACTGACTGCATGCAATACTGGAGTGGCACAGCAGGTATGTCAGGAAAAACTGAAGCTAAATACAGATCTTCATTAGATAAGACAAAATAAAAGAGCTGAATTAAAAAAAGCACGGTGGGGCTGAGAAGACGGCTCAATTAATAAGGTGTTTCTCTACAATGCATCCGGATCTGAATTTCTATTTCTAGAACCCACACAACAAGCAGGTATGGAGATGCACACCTGAAATCCCAGCACTGGGGAAGGGGATTAAACATCTCGAATTCCAGTCCTAGGCGCTGGCATTCAAATGCATACCTGTAATACCAGTGCTGCCCAGGGGAATGCACACCTTGCCATCTCTGCATGCACTTGGATATTGAGATTTTAAGCGTAAATGCACTAGCATAGACATCTCTATACTATCTTATTACTCATCAATGTAGGGCTTTTTCTTTCCTCCTTGCTTGTGTTGAAAAGAGATAATGTGTGCTTTACTTATTGAGTACTCATTGGTTTCTATAGTCTTTACAGGTAAGAATGGCTCCACTTAATCATATAACCATCAGAATTTGAGGAAGCTGTGATAGCGAGACGCTGTCAAAAGGTGGTTCTATCTTGTGGAACTAAGCAAAGTGCTTTAACCCTATGAACATTCATCTACAAATAAAGACAAGAGCCAAAGCAAATATATAGCAAAAGGAAGAAGAAAGGGAGGGACATCAAAGTCATACTCACAGCTTCTGATTCTGAGGAGAACCTAACCTGCTGGATTTTCATGGATGTCTTAGGTAGAGCTTTTTAGCCACAGATCCGAGGTGCCTCCAGTTTGCTGAGTGGATGCTCTAGGGAGACAAGAGTGGCAGGGTGAGGATGAAGTAGAGTGAAGATCTGATCCTGCTGAGGCCATTCCTGGTGTGGATCTCAAGATACTCTGTGGGCCATGACTTGAACCACAACATGGGTTCTGTTTTGAAGCGCTGAAGGGCTGCACTTATGTGCTCTTGTGATAGCTATCCATGAGCTGCACACAGGGTCTTGCAGGAGAGCAGGTAGAAGAGTTATAAGAAGACAGAACTGTGAAGCTGGGTTTCTCTGGTTTCTCGAAGGCAGCTACGAGTCAGTCATTGAAACCCACTGCTCACAGCAGCTGAGGGCTGGGCACATTCAGCATTGTAAGCGGAGTCTGCATAAAACTTCAACGATGTCACCTATAGTGCAATGGCTCTACCTGCCTGGCCTTTTCTTGGCATCCACCGTCCCTTTGTGGCCTTCAGCATGGCTCACAGAGGTCATAATTCAGTATCTAGGATATGTGCTTTGCTAGGAGACAGGGAGAAAAGGGCCTGAGTGGAGAGAAGAAAAGCAGGGGAAAGCTAGATTTGTCTTGAAGAGAACTTTGTGGAAGTTGTGGTAGCATCCAGCCATTAGTGTGCTGCCAGATACACTTGCAGCAACCTACGTAGTGTGAAGTGATGCCTGATGTCGTCCTGAGAGTCGAAGCAATTCTCCTCCTCCTCCACAAGTGTGATCTCGACTCTAACTCATCCCACCCACACGCCAGTGTATCTCACCTGGGATGACATATCTTAGAAGATAGTATGAAAAGTGTGTGTGTGTGTGTGTGTGTGTGTGTGTGTGTGTGTGTGTGTAGGGATTAAAGTTATAATCTATCACACTCAGGTTTTTTTTTTCTTTTTACATAATTTCCTGAAACCAAACTCAGGTCCTCGTGCTTGCCTGACACTTTACCTACTGAGTTGTCTTCCCTCAGCACAAAAGTATGGAAACCATTTAAGATGTATTTAGTTTTTAACGATGTGCATGCATGTGTGTGCTTGTGTGGAAGTATATGCACATGAAGCTTTTGTTCCCCTCCTGAAACTAGAGACAGGTTGTTATGAACCACTCAATATGGATACTGGGCATAAAACCAGGATCCTTTGCAAGAGCCATCTCTCCAGACCCAGTTCAGAAAGTTTGAAACCTTCAGAGCAGAACACCAGAAGCATAAGCCTTTTCTGGTTAATATTAAAATGAGAAGAAAGCATGGGATCTGCTTAAGATAAAGCTGAGCAAACTAATTTGCATTTTCCTCCCATTGGGGACATTCCAAAGTCTCTGTCACCTTTGCCAAGGAATATCGGCAGCATCCAGCATAAGGCCAGGATGTCCTGTTTTCCAAACAATTACACTGAGAACCTTTGTTTGATGAATACCTCACAGGTTTAGCATTCTGTAAAAAATTCTTCATCAAATGTTGATATTGAAAATGAGATGCAGCAGTTTTCAAGAATATATATACATATAATGTGCTTCGCCTAAAAATGCCTTCAAGGAAAGTGGGACAATGAATTAAAAAGAAAAAGGCATACATATCAGAAATGCCAATCAGTGTTCTTTCTGGGGTTCCAATCCTTGCTCACTCTTGGTAGGCCTGAGAAGTTTTCCCAGTCAGGGAAGGATGCTATCTATATTCTTGAAGGAAGATGAACAGAGGCCCCTTTATCCATGATGTATTGAATGAACTAATGCCTGTGTGTAAGCAATGTAGATTCTGTGATGCAACAGCAGAACTTCTCGGGGAACAATGCTCTGGCAGTACCATTAGTCCTCCTTGAAGCAATTGCTGACCATGTCCTTGCTCACTGAGCCTGTGATGTACATGCAAAATGCCTTCCTGAGAGTGGAGACAAAGCAGCAAGGAAGATACAGGAGTGGAAGAGATGGTTCACAAGGGAAAAGGGCTTGCTGTTGATCTTAGCTGGGTTTCCTAAACTTAGAAAGCAAGGTAGGTGTGGTAGAGTGCTGCTGAGAAACAGTATTTTCCAGACATAATAGGGTCATTGGACACATGAACCCACAGAGGCTGTGACCCACATGAGATGAAGCCACTGTGCATGGGCTCCAGTAGACAAGGAGCTATTGGCAATCGATTGGTATTGGGAGAGGGAGGATATCAGCTTTCTTTGGATATGGACCCTAATAGGCAGTCCATGTACCAGAAGAGAGCCTCTACCGCTGTGCATTTTAGCATCATTACATGACTCAGTGAGTGGCTTCACAAAGAAGTATATGAAGATGGGAGGGGAAGTGACCAGGGGAGTCTGAGAGAAATTGGAGGGGAGGGAGTAGATTTGAGCAACTCACATTAGATCCAGGTATGAAATTTTAATAAAGATATGACAATTTTTAGTCTTAAAAAGTAGAGGTGGTTATGACTGAATGTCCGAACCTCTGATTTACAGGCCAGGAGAAGGCAAAGGACTGCTGGACCCACCTGCCAGATTAGCCTAAATATGGCACCCTGAGTTCAGTATGCAATAAGGGGATAAGGTAGAGTACCAGAGACGGTCACCTGCTGTAGCTCTCTGGCCTCTGCATGTGTAGGAATAGGAAGGAGTACACACAAAACATGTATGTCTACACACAGCTGTTGTTTTTAAAGGAAGACAATCTATCAATTTTACCAATGAAGACTCAGGAGCCAGATGCTGGGGTGAAAACTTGCTAGGTCAGAGAGGCAGAGAAAGCAACGAGCCCATCTTTCTACTTAGTCGATGTACCAGAAGAAAAATGCCCTTCCTACCCAATCCTCATCCCAGAAGGAAAAAGCCAAAAGCCCTTTCTTCTTCTCCACTCTGTCTTAAATACCCTTCTCTCAATGTCCCTGTCGGCTTAACAGTGATATGACACATTACAAGGATAAGAACCTCAGGTTTACCACAGTCTTGGAAAGCAGTGCTGTATTCAGTGTGTGGAGGGTTATTGTATTACCAATATCCTTTCAGGTTGCAATCTTCACTTATGGGTTAATTGGCTTTCTATCCCTCAAGAATCGCCACGATTTCTTGACTGCTATACTCAAAGAAAGCATCTACTAAATTCATGCATATAGGTGTTTATACTAACACAAGGATGCTTCAATTGCAAAACTGCATGTTAAGACTAGAGTAGTGGTTAACTTTATAGTCCCCTGATGAAGTCCGTTGAGACATTGTTGTGAATGATATATATTTGTATATCATATATTTGATCAATGAACCCTTTCAAGGTGGGGGTCTTGATGCAGATGCTGGGCAAAACTACATATTAAGCACAGTCTAACTATAGCTGTAAGCTACATAAAAAGTGACATGCCACACAATTTTGTTGCATATAAACATGGCATTGCTGCAATAGCTCTATGACATAAGTATCTCCATTGGATAGACAAGGAAGATGAGGCCTAGCATGTTGATGACTCTTCAGTACTGGCTACGAAGAGAACTAGTTTCGGAATTGAAGGGCTTTGATTTAATCAATGTGAATTTTTAATAAGTCATCAATACAGTGAAACCCTATTTCTCATTTTTAGATATGTGTATGTGTGTATATGTGTGTGTTTGAGTGTGTGTGTGTGTCTGTGTGTGTGTGTGTGTGTGTGCATATTTAGAGGCTAGAGGCTAGCCTGAATGTCTTTCTTTATTTCCCACCACCATATATATATGTTTTGTTTTGTTTGAGACAGGGTTTTCTTGTGTAGCCTTGGCTGTGCTGGACTTGCTTTGTATACCAGGGTGGCCTGAACTTACATAGATCCATCTGCCTCCACCTCCCTGAGTGCTGGGATTACAGGCATCCTGTGGCCAGCTTTACCTTACATTTTTTAATGACAGACTTGTTTACCTGTTTTAGTTAGACTGACTGCTTGGTGACACCCTGAGATTTACCTGGATTTGTCTCTCCACAGGAGCCATGCATGGCTGTAGTATAAAACCTTCATGTTCATTCTGGAAATATAAACTTGGGTCCCTCTGCTTACCTGGTTGCTTTACCCACGGAGTCAACCCTCCATCCCCCATTTCTCACCTTTAAGATGAGGGAAGTTGTTCAAACTTTCCTGTGGTCTATTCCAGTTCTTTGGATTTATGTTCATTTCTGTGGGGTTGTCTTTATTTGGCAAATGGTCAAATCTGAGAGAAAGCAAATTCATTGTCTTTCAAATGTTCTTTACCATACCTCCTGGTTTATACTCTCTTTGACTTCGAAAGAAGAGATGCTCTTTCAGACATTTCTGTCTGTTCAGGCATGCACGTATCCCAAGAAGCACAAGAAATATGACCACCATGGGAAAACGATATGACTATGAATCTTCACACATTTACCTTCATTATGTTTGACACTGAAAAGATCCATATATATTACTGGAGAGAGATGCTGGCTGGCAAACCAGGATCTTAATAGAATTGTGAGCATTGCTTAGTCGTTGTTTCTGGGGCCCTAGCTGGTGCACCAGCCAAGTAAACAACTGACATTCTTTCACAGGAGGAGAAGACGTATGAAATGTGGTCTAACAACAGCAGTAAGCTACGTGGGAAGCGAAGCGCCATGCCACACAATTTCTCATGCTTATAAGCGTGAAATTGCAGCAACCATTCTATGACATCAGCATCTCCATTGAACAAACAAGGGAGCCAGGGCTTATATGTGTTGATGACTCAAGACTGCTGAGAGAGAACCAGTTTCAGAGTATTTCCTACTGTGCTTCAAGTTGCATTGATCAGTGTGAGTTAGATTGTCAGAAGGAGCACCAAACGCAAAGGTTGCACATCTGTCCCTCAGGAAGTGGCCTCTGTTCTTTTTGCTTCCTGTTTCCACTGAGAACTGAGGTGAATGAAGAATAACTAAGAAGGCAAATGTCCTTAGTGCTTGTGTATGTGTGTGTGTTGCACGGATGCTTGCATGAGACACTTGCATGTGTGTGCACATTTGTGTGGAGGATAGGAAGTGACTGTGTCTTCTTCACTCATTTTCCACCTTACTTTGAAAAAGAAACCTTAATTAATTAATTTATTTATTGTAATTTCAAACACAAACACAATGTATTTAGATTATCTATACCTTATGGTTTTCCCCCAGCCTCCTCTCAGATCCTTCCCACAACCTCTTCCAAACTTCATGTCTTCTGTTTAAAAATAACACACTGAGTTGATCAGTGCTTATTTGTGGATGGGTGTGGAGCTAGCTACCTACTGGAGCATGGATAAACATTCTAGCATGGGCCAAAAGACTACAGACAAACAGAAAACCTCAAACCAACCAACCAAGCAACCAAACAAACAAAAATCTGGGGCTGGAGGGATTGCTCAGTGATTAAGAGTACTTCCATAGGAACCACGTTCGATTCCCAGCATCCATGTGGTAGCTGAAAACTGCCTATAACTCCATTTTTTTTCATGTATCCAATGTCCTTTTATTGACTCTTTAAGTACAAGGCATGCATGTCTTGGGCAGAGACTCGTGCAGGCAAAACACTAATATAAAATAAGACAAATATGTAAAATCTCCCTCACCCCGTAGCCCTCAGATGCCAAGAGGTTCTCAGCTGAGTGAGGCCTCCTGAGTGTCTTCCCTCTCCGTGTTGGAGTACTGACTGGCTTGATCTTGTGAAAGTCTTGTGCTGCTCACCACAGGTGGGGTGTGTTCACAAAGGCAATGCCCACATCACACAGAGAAGACGTTTCGTGTAGCAATATTCTTTGACTTCCGTTTCCTCTAATATTTCTGCTCCCTCCTGTGTGTTCGCTGAAGTGGGAGGAGTAAAGATCAGGAAGACCCGCCCTCTGTGACGTGCTCTGTACCGTCTCCAGTTGTGAATCTCTCCATTAGCTCTGCCGGCTGTGGAATGAAACTTCTCTAATGAGGCGTCTTTATTTTTATTTTATTTATTTTTTTGAGACAGGGCCTCACATTACCAATTGAGCTAGGCTGGTTGGCCAGCAAGCTCAAGATATTTATCTCTCTCTGTCTCCCCAGTGCTGGGATTATAGTGATATATCACCATACCAGATTTTTTAAAAAGTGCTGTTTGTCTTAGTTAGGGTTTCTATTGCTGCAACAAAACACCAAAAAGCCAGTTGGGAGGAAAAGGGTTTTATTCTGCTTACACTACCAGATTGCTGTTCATTGTTAAAGAAGTCAGCAGATGAACTTGAGCAGGGCAGGAGCTGATGCAGAGGTCATGGAGGGGTGCTGCTTACTAGCTTGCTCCTAATGGTTTGCTCATCCTGCTTTCTTATAGAACTCAGGACCACCAACCCAGGGATAGCTCCACTCACAATGAGCTGTGCCCTCCTGCACAAATCACTAATTAAGAAAATGCTTTGCATCCAAATCTTCTGGAGGCATTTTCTCAGTTGAGGTTCCCTCCTTTCAGATATCTTTAGTGTGTACATCAAGTTTACATAGGACCAGCCAGCAACTCATTGTTGGTCACCCAAGCACTTGCTCTGCCACCTGCCCAGCTTCTTCCTTGTGTTTGTATAGCTTCTTGTTTCTCCTTTCTGGAGCCCAGCAGGGATTCCTTAAGTTAAACAGAGAATCAGGAGCCACAGAACAATCTGTAATTTGACACCATAAAGCACCATTTACAGGAGTGAAAGCAAGGAATACAAACCCTTTTACCGTCACTGGAGAGATGGCTCAGAAGTCAAGAGCACTGGTTGTTCTTTTAGAGGTCCTGAGTTCAATTCTCAGAAACCACATGGTGGCTCACAACCATATGTAATGTGGTCTAGTGCCCTCTTCCAGCCTTCAGGCATACATGCAGGCAGAACACTGTACATAATAAATAAATAAATCTTTAAAAAAAAAAAGCATTTAGCTTCTGTCCTAGTTCCTTGAGGCTGTTCTAAGAATTGGCTTCATTCGAAGGAGCTGCATGCCCCAACATTCCAAATATGGTACTGAGAATCTGAGAAAAATGTCTGGTTGTCAGTCAACATTAAGAGGCTGAAGAAACTGGAGGCCTGTGGTAACAAGGTTGGCAGCAGAGAGCAACAATGGCATGGATGTAGTTCCCAGCAGGAAATAAAAGCAGGCAAACATTGCTTCCCCCTTGAGCCTCTTTATAACTGGACCCCAGGCAGAAGGTGCTGCCCACTCCAGCAGACAGGCTTCTCCCTTCTGTTAACCCTTTCTAGAGATGCTGTCATAGATCCATTCGTAGGTGTGCCCTCAGTTGCCTCCTAGTTCAAGCAATTGACAATTCACATCAGTTATTGCCAAGACCACTTGTTACAAACTAATATCCAATAGCAAAATGAAATAGCCTTCAGAAACAGCCATTGAGGTGTCAAAGTGAAGAGAGATTTTTATGAAGAATTTCTTTGTGGACGGACCAATCCACACCATCCTAACAGGCCACATACTGCAGCACTGATGACCCCACAGGCACAGGGCAAGCACAGAGTAACACAGAGAAGTTAGGCTCCAGAGGCAGCATCTGCTAAGGGCTTGATCTGAGTGCTAATGTGAGAGAGCAGTGGAGGGCGATCCCTTTTAATGCCCAAGACTTAGCCTGAAGGTTTTATGACTCCATTCTGAAACAGGCTACCATAGGAAAATCAGCCCTCCATCATTTCATAGAGTGGGTACTGTTACAGGTTCTATCCCTTGACCTCTAGCTCTAGGTGGGGGATAACCTCACCCTGCCACGTGCTTCAGTGGCACTGAGCGAACTGCAAAGAACTGGACGTGGATCCTCAAGAAAAGCAGGAAGCACTCTTCACTGCTGTGCACGCCTCCAGCCCTAGGGTGGTGTTTTTTAAGTACAGATTTGACTATCACTTTCCTGATGAAAGCCTTCTAAGGCTTAAGATAGATGCATCTTGTAATGTTGCCAAGGCTTGTGCGATCTAGACTTTCTTTGATGCTCCATTCTTATCCCTTGTCACAGTCGCTGTCCATATGTAATAATTTATTCAGTTCTGCCTTGGACCTGTAGCTTTGAAGTATTGAATTTGTCCACACTCTAGGACTTCTTCTGGCTTACATTTCTTTTAAGCTCTCCTCTCTCTCCCTCTCTTTCTCTCTCTCTCTCTCTCTCTCTCTCTCTCTCTCTCTCTCTCTCTCTCTCTCTCTCTCTCTCTCTCTCTCTTTCTCTCTCTCTCTCTCTCCTCTCTCTCTCTCCTCTCTCTCTCTCTCTCCTCTCTCTCTCTCTGCTCTCTGTCTCCTCTGTCCTCTCTGTCTCTGTCTCCTCTTCTCTCTCTCTGTCTCGCTCTCTCTCTCCTCTCTCTCCGCGTCTCTCTCTCTCTCTCTCTCTCGCGCTGTGTGTGTGTGTTGTGTGTGTGTGTGTGTGAATGTATATGGAAGATGACATAGAATCCCTTGAAGCTGGTGTTACAAGTGGTTGTGAGCTGTCTTGCCTGGGAACTGAGAGTGGGACTAGAGTTCTCTTTAAAACAGTATGTGCCCTTGACTGCAGAGCTGTCTCTTTTATCCCTTTCTTGCAGTATTAGCACAAGCTCTTCTTCACACTTTTCAACATTGATTCATGTGAGTTTTGGCTTTTGACTAACATTTTTGGTATATTTTCATCTGTTATATGTATATTTGAGTAAATGTTTTATATTTGAGTATGTTTCCAAACTTTTTTTTTTTTTTTTTTGTAAAGGTCTCTTCTATCCAGGCTGGCCTGGACATTTCTTTGTATCAGAGGATGACTTGATTTCTGACCACTCCTGTAGTTCGGTTAGAGTTAAGGATAAGGTTGGTTTTGGTGGTCATGTGGTGTAGGGTTGAACACAAGGCTTCCCCAGTGCTAGGCAAGCATACCTGAATGAACCACACTCCCAGCCCTGGGGTCTTTCACATCTTGCTGTCATTTCATCTGTGAGATTCTGTGTGCTCATAGTAGATGGCTGCCCTTTTATACATATGTATTAGAAGGACAGTAAAGAATGTGTCACCAAGGGCTGGAGAGATGGCTCTGTATTTCAGAGAGCTTAGTGCTCTTTCAGAGGACCCATGTTTCCCCAAACCCTGTCAAGTGAGTGGTTTGTAACTGGCTCTAACTCCAGCTCCAGGGTATGCAGTGTTTTCTTCTGACCTTCATGGGAGCCCAGAGTCAGGTGCACATTCTTCCCCCAACACAAACACACAAAAGAATAAAGCAAATCATTTTTAGAAAACATCACTAAAGACAAATAGAATTTTAAAAAAACCTACAAATAAAAGAGAACATCTGAACGAGACATCAGCAACAAGTTCCTGACATTAAGTGATTGTCATCTAATACTGTGCTGTAAGGTACAGTGACTTGAGTTGGGGATACACATCCTGCAGTCCAAAGACAGATGCTCATTGACAAACAGTTATCTGTTCAAGGTCAGCGGTGGGGCTCAGATTCTGTTCTTCAGGAGCATCCCCAATACAACCCCAGCTCATGAGCCAATAACTCACCTGCACACACTCCCCGCAGGGCTCCTTCCATGTGGCCCCTCTGACCTGAGCTCCTCGCTTTTGTATAATGAGGGCAGCAGGAACAACTAGAGAATTTCTGCCTTCCGTGCACAGAAAAAGATGCCCTACATTAACTACACTTTCCACGTTAGTTTTGGGAATCAAAGCAATAAGACATTTTTTTTGTTGTTGTTAAGGCATTTTTATTTTTGATGTTAAAAGCATTTTTTAACTAAAATTATAATTTATCTGAAAACATAAGTACATTAATGCAATATACAACTAAAAACACAGTCTAAATAGTCTGCACCCATCTCCTATTCATGAAAGAAAACTTATTTTTTTCTTTAGTTTCAACTACATAGCAGTTTTTCCCCTTCTGGGGGGCATTGTAATTTCAATTTTGGTGTATTGAACTAGCAAGAACTATTTCTGCATTTCCTAAGGACCCTTCCTATGTTGATTCTTTGAAGTGGTAACTGAAAGTAAGGCCTTCTTTGTGATTATGCTGACCATCAGTGCAATAGCAATTAGATATCACTATTAGGGTAAGAACATTGGGGAAAGCATCTGGACTATTTTTATGTAATACGTGGTACAAGATGCTTGTAGATATTTTCATCTATATATACACTTAGCTTAGCAGACCACTGGTGGCCACTGGCAGTCTCTAAGTGCATACAAACATATGTTTTCACCTGTATACACACAAATATGTATACATACATATACATATACATAATGTAAAATTAAAACAAAATAATGAAATAAATTCAAAGAGGCATGGATAATCTATGATGTTTATTTTTGTGTTCACCAATTATGGTATTATTGCAATGATTGATTTCATACTGCAATTTCAACGCAGGGCTCTTAAACCTAGCAACCGCCATTGCTGTCTGTGTCTGTGAGGATGGTTCTGGAGGGTGTTAACATTTGGACTAGTCAACCAAGTGAGATTATCATTATCAATTCATTCTGTCCCCCAGAGGCCCACACAGAGCCAAATGGCAAAGAAAGGGAGAATTGGTCAGTCTGAGGCATCCATATTTCCCTGATCCTAGAGATTGGTACACTTGACTGACTTACTCCCAGACTCATCAAAGCATATACCATTGATTCCTCAGCTCTCAATTCTTTATACCAGAACTGAATCACACCACTGGCTTCCATGATTCACCAGCAGCAAATGGCCAACTATGTGAACACTTAGCTTTATAACTGTACAGGCCCATCTCATAATACTCCTTCCCTTACATATCTGCCGCTGGATTTTATTGATTCTGTCTCATTTGAGATTGAAGTTACATAGATAGAAAAGTGTACATAACATATACACACCTTATAAATAATGCAGTGATGTCTTACATTCCTGCTGTTTGGGTTAATAAAAAGAATAAGGGTCTCAGAAATTGGGAGAGATAGATGGATCAGAAGTTTAAGTGTCATCTTTGGCTATATACTGATCTGGGAGGCCACCTGGGCCACATATCTCAAAAAGATAACAAACCTAAAAGATAAAATAAAATAAATTATTCAAAACCAAGGAATAATGAGAGGACAGTCTGTCTTCAGAAGCCTCCGCTGCCTGTTTTGGGGACTGTCTTCTCTCAGAGTGCCTCTTGAGGCCCTTGAGGTTACTCTTAGCGATTGCTTTGTTTTGTTTTAAATAATACATAGTTTAGCTTTACATTTGACTAACTGTGTAAGGGATGATACTGTTGCTCTTAAGTGAGGATTCTCAAGAAGATGAGGCAAAGAAGTAAACCGTGGCCTCCTTTCCTCTAGATAGGTACATGGGGAACTCTCCTAGAGACTGTACTCAGGGCACGTGGGAGGGTGAAGGTTTGGACCAGTTGCGCGACATTGAGTGGGAAGCATGACTTGAGCAATGTTCAGCTCTCCACATGCCCTCCACATTGAGCAACCCACCTCCTGTGCCATGTTCTTTTTTCATTTACTTATTCTTTAATTGTGTATTTTTATTTGGTTTGTATTGTGGAGATCATATTAGCTACTTTTCTCATCGCCGTGACAAAATACACTATTAGAGCAGCTTTTAAAATTTTTTTTTATTAATTTATTCTTGTTACATCTCAATGGTTATCCCATCCCTTGTATCCTCCCATTCTTCCCTCCCCTCCCATTTTCCCCTTACTCCCCTTCCTATGACTGTTCCTGAGGGGGACTTCCTCCCCCTGTATATGCTCATAGGGTATCGAGTCTCTTCTTGGTAACCTGCTATCCTTCCTCTGAGTGCCACCAGGTCTCCCCCTCCAGGGAACATGGTCAAATACGAGGCACCAGAGTTCGTGTGAAAGTCATACCCCACTCTCCACTCAACTGTGAAGAATGTTCTGCCCATTTGCTAGATCTGGACATGGCAGGTTACTCTGGCTCACAGTCTGAAGGCGCACAGTCCATCCTGATGGGAAAATCATGGCAGCAGGAGTGTGAGGAGGCAAATCACATAGAATCCACAACCAGGAAGCAGAGAGAGGTGAATGCCGGTGCTCAGCCCAGCTCACTTTCTCTATTTCATTCAGATGGGACCTCTGTTCATGGGCTGGTGCCACCCATATTCAGAGCATGCCTTTTCTCCTTGTTTAGTTTAACTAGAGAATCCCTCACAGGCATGCTCAAAGGCTTTTGCCCCAGGTGATTTTTAGATGCTGTCAAGCTGACAATCAATATTAATCTTAATAATTACACACTCTAACCACTTCTTTGGAAAGGACAAGAGTGGAGGGATATTGTAAACCTTGAAAAGCCTGAAAATATTTTTATTTATAACATGCCATTAATTGTTGATTTGTACAGGAATAGAACTTTATGTAGGAACAACCTTCCCTCAGAATTGGAATGTCATTTTCCCAATATTGTTTGCTTCCACGGTTGTTACTGGCAAACTCAGACCCAATCTTAATTTCTTCTCTCCATTTTGGAATCTTCTATACTTTTATGATTCATAGTTTTAGGTCTTTGGTGGGTCATTGAATTAAAAACCTCTTGCCACCCATTTCTAGAAAGTTCTGTTGATCATTACATAGGTCACTCTCTCCTTTCCTGTGTAGTGTCTTACTAGATTCTTTCCTTCATTGTTTACCAGGAGGAAGTATTGTTCAACTTTCAATTTTCCCTCACTTTCTCTTTTTATTTTCCATTCCTGTTTTCCTACCACTACTTCTACTTTTTAATTTGCTGTATTTCAGAGAACAGTACCTCACTTTAATCTCAGACTTTTTTCAAATGTTACTTGCCTTTGCTTTCTCCCTTCATAATTTGAATTTGCAGGAGTGTTTGATGACAGCATTAGCTTCTCCTAATGCCTTACTTTCTAGTTGCGTACCTCCATTGTGTCCTGTCCCTGAATGTATCAGCACCTGTGTCCCCTGCTTTGCATTTTCTCTCCTCTTTTGGCATGGCCTCTGTTCTCTTCAAGTTGCTATTTTGTTCTATCATCGTTTGGATCTCTGCATTCCATCTTGAAGGAACTTTCCTATCTTGGAGGATTCTAAGCATTCAGAACAGTCAGGGGAGATGGCCCAGCACTTAAAGTGGTTGTCATACAAGTGTAATGGCTAGAGGTCAGACGCACAGAGTGCACACAAGTGTGATGTGTATGTGGCAGCCCCTGTGTAAGTACAGTCTAGGAAGGCAGAGACAGCTGGTCCCCAGACTGAACTAACAGGATTAGCCCTAAGAGGAGCCCTGGATTTGATTGAGAAATTTTGTCTCAATGAAGTAGGTGAAAGAAAGATTGAGGATGACTCCTCACATTAACCTAAGGCCTTGACCTGCATATACACCCATGTGCACATGAGTCTACACTTACAGCACTTACACACATGCAGAACCATGCATACACATATATGCACCCACCACATATACACATGGAAAATGCCAAAGGGAAAAAAAGGATTGCGTATTCACAAGGGGATTCCTAAGGGTAGGGTTGTCACTCTGTTGACAGGGTATTTGTGAAACCCTGAGACTGCTTCCAGCATTTCATATGCCTGGCATGGTGGCACATACCTATAATCACAGAGGTAAGGGAGTGAGGAGCAGTGTGTCAAGGCTATCCTCAGCTACATAGAGACTCTGAGGCCAGTGTGGGATACATGAGACCCTGTCTACAAAAACCATACTTGGATGTTTGCTGGTTAACCGTTCAACTTTGTAGTGTCTGAAGGGGGCAGGCTATGGTGTCTTCAGTGTGCCCTCACACAGGTCAGATTTTTCAGGGAAACTTTCCCCCCACTTTTCTCTACAGTGGAATAGTGACACCCAGGAAGCTCTCTTGACTTTCTACAGCAGGGAGGCTTCGTGCAAGTGCCTTATTTCTTTTCTTTTCTGCATGTTACTCACACCTTCAATTTTACCTGGTGTCCCTGGAAACTGACTCTGTTACTTTATTCTGTTCATAGGGACTGAGCCTCGTGAACACTCCACAGAGGCAGCAGAGGACAATGGCTGAGGGCTGCTCCTGTCCTTCCTTTCTTTGTCCCTTTCAGTTCTCAAAGTTTTGAGATGCACGCACTGTGTTAGTCAACCTCCCTCACTTCTTAATGAATTGAGTGTTATAGGTGTCTGTCTGTAGATCTGTGCACGTGATACAATGTGTCTGTAGAGGTTCGAAGAGTGTGTTGGACAGCCTAGAGTCAGGGTTAAGACATTATATGTCACTTGTTTTGTTTTGTTTTTGTTTGTTTGAGACAGGGTTTCCCTGAGTGACAGCCTTGGCTATCCTAGAACTTGCTCTGTAGTCCAGGCTGGCCTCGAACTCACAGAGATCCACCTGCCTCTGCCTGCCAAGTGCTGGGATTAAAGGCATGTGCCACCAAGGTCCAGCTTATAAGTCATTTGTTGCAGGTGTTGGGGACCAAGCTCAGGTCCCCCGCAAGAACAGTGTATACTTTTAACTGCTGAATCACCCCTCCAGGCCCTCTTTGTCAGTGTTCTTGTACTATAGCAAGTGGCTAAGATGAATCCATTTACAGAGAAAAAAAGGGTTAATTTGGCCTCCACTTTAGAGGTGTCAGTCAATGTGTGCTTGTTTGGTCTCATTCATTTCCTTAGCAGTGAAGAGGTCATACATGAAGGTGGGGAGAAGAGCAAATACAAATATCCACTAATGTGATTACTAGGGACCGACAGAGAGGAACATACTGGTGTCCCACAGTACCTGCAAGAGCACACAGTGACAGATGGACAGATGGACAGATGGACAGGCCTCAATTCTTAAAGATCTGTCACCCCCAACAGGAGTAACACGTGAGCATCTGGAGATACCCTTTTGTTGTTGTTATTTCAAGACAGGGTTTCTCTGTGTAGCCCTGGCTGTCCTGAAACTGCCTTTGTAGAACAGGCTGGCCTTGAACTCACAGAGATTCTCCTATCTCTACATCCTAAGTGCTGCGAGCTATCGAGGCTTGAGTCACCATTGCCTCAATACCAGCTCCAGCAAATAATTTTGGAGATTTTTTCTCAATTCTGTGGTATAACTGTGTTGATTCTCAGTTTTCCTTGAATGATTAGGACTGGCCCTTTTATTTCTATTAACTGTTCTGCTCTAACTGACTGCCAGCTTCCGAAATTCTAGAGTGACTGTGTCCTTTCTTCCTTTGCTTATTTTTGTGATTTAAATCTTTACACACAAAATGTGTTTCCTGGGTTTCATGAGGACACCATGAAGCCCATGTCTTTCTTTTGCCATCTTCTTTAAACCTCTTCATCTGTATGTCTGTCTGTCTCTGTTTCTCTCTCTGTCTCTCTCTGTCTCTGTGTCTCTGTGTCTCTGTCTCTGTGTCTCTGTCTGTCTGTCTGTCTGTCTGTCTCTCTCTCTCTCTCTCTCTCTCATATCTGTGTGTGACAGAGAAAGACCAGAGAGAGTTGTATGCAGTAGGTGTAGCAAACTGTGGGCATGTGTGTGGAGGCCAGAGGAGGACATTGGATGTCAAGTCTGCCACTTTCCACCATATTTCCTTCAGACACAGCCTCTCTCTGAGTCTGGAGATAGGTGGCCAGAAAGCCCAAATGACCATTCTATCTCTATCCCACCTGCCCCAGCACTGGGGTTAGAGACACATGCTCAGCCACTTTGGGCTTTTTATACGGGTGCTTGGGATTTGAACGCAGGTCCCCATGCTTATACAGAATGTGTCTAACTAAGCCACTCCCTCCCCAGCTCTCCTCTCCTATCTTAACTTACAGCTTGTCAGATATAATTACAATATTAAGATTTCCCTCATTCAACAAATATTTATTTACTGTGCTTCTATAAATGTTAAGATAATTATTTTTGGTGTCACTTTTGACTAAGTGTAGAATAATCAAGATTTGTATTGCTGAAACTAGTCAGTGAGAGAAATTAGCTAAATTGCAGAGAAGAAGTCACATCTCTCTTACTTTCTTTTATATCTAGGTAGTTTTCCTTAGGTCTTTCACTATAATTCAAATTAAGAGAAATTAAATTGCTTTCTAAAAATAAATCAGTCCTGTTATGCCCAAACAGTCACTCCTTCATCTTCCAATCTGAACAGAAAACTTCAACCAGAGAGTTATTCTTAACCAGACGTCTTTTACCACCCACACTCCAATTACTCACCAACTTGGAATGATTTTCCCCTCCTGTGCTTTCTTTGCTGCACAACACACAAATATTTCTGCTTTTCTGCTTATACACTGAAATAAATCTGACAATGTTACTTTCTCTTTGTAAAGCTCATACATCTTCTTGCTTTCATAAAATCCAAGCATATTGTATCATTGAGAGATTTCTATGCTGGCCCCATTGCATCCAACTGTTTAACCTTGCCTTTCAACCTGACTTTCTTGTCCTATAGCACTTGAGCAATGCCACACATGTTTTTTTATTTCCATGGACAATTCCAAACAGGTTCACACTACAATGCCCGTACACACTTGCTCTTTGTGCCTGGAACACCATGTTTCCCAACCTCCTTTGCTGATGACATCCTTATAAAGAAGCTTGGTATCATCCCTCTGACAAGGCTGTGGTCAGGGTCCTTTCTCCATACCTCTGAAAATCTTCACTTTCTTGTTGGAGTAACTTGCATTGAGATGAATAGCTGGAGCTTCTATTCTGTCTTAGATCTGTCTTGTTATTAGAATACACTGTGCTCTGCAAACTGTCTCACTTGCAATGGGTTCCCATGGTATTATTTTCTTTCCTGATGTAGCAATAAAATACCCAGACAGAGACAACTTAAATGGGAAATGGATAATTTTGGCTTACAGTTCTAAAGGGACATGGTCCATGATGACATGTTAAGTATAGCAGTCGAAGCAGGAAGCTGGCGCATCACATTGTATTGCACATGTGAAGCAGAGAGAAGCAAAAGTGGGGCCAAGAATAGAACTCAATGCCTGACCTCAGTGACTCAGTCACTCCAGCAAGGTCCCACGTAAAAGTTCGGCAGACTTCTAACGTTGCCACCATCTAGAGATCAAGCGTTAGAATGTGAATCTCTGGAGGCTATTTCACATTCAAACCACACGCCTAGTATGGTAGCGTTGAATCTCAAAACATGAACATATAAGTCTTTTCTCTTTTTTTTTTAACCTATTTTAAAAATGATTTGGCCATTTAGACTTAAAATCCACTCATTGAATTTACACTGACATAATATTCACTTTTATGATTAAGCTTTTAGCTCACTGTATCCCCATTATGTAGTTTTGAAAATAATGATTTACTTGGATATCTATAAACTGTGGTATTTCTCCTGACCTTTCTTGCCCCTTGCTTTCCCTACTTGCTTTTTTTTGTGTCTTCTGATTCATATTTGCTCTGAGCTGCTTCATAATAAGCACACTAGTTAGAAATATCAAATACTCTTATTTGCATTTCTAGACAGCACTCTTTATGATGGAAAAGTCCCATATGCCCAAAGAGCGAAGCTCTCTATGGAAGGGCATTTTTGCCATGATGATTAAGGGCGATCCTGGGCAACCCTCTCCTTCTTCCTGCGAATGTCATCGTGTGTCTCGGGTGCATAGAGGGGGTTACACGTGATGGCTCCCAATTCCTTTGACTTCTTAAAAATTTCAGCCAGCGTACTAGAGGAAGTCACTTCTTTAAAAACAGGTGTCTAGATTATTTGGGGATCTGAGGAACAGGTCTTTACTGTGGTGAGTTTATTCAGAGACTAGCAAACATCTAGGATGGTAAACCGATTATAGAGATGAAGCAGTTGCGTCTCTCAGGGGGGACAGAAATTCGTGTGTGTTCAGAAAAGAAAGGGAGGGGAGAGCAGTTGCTCATTTCTATGTAAGGAAAATCAACTCTGTGGAAATAGGTTGTTTATGTTTTTGAGTCAGCAAACTCCCTTCAGAGCCATACCATGCATCAAGTGGAGAGGAGAGGCCCCCTTCTTTTCAGTCCCTGTGGTGCATGAGGAAAATCCTCGGAGACAAATCATCCTGAAACAGGAGGACCACAACAGCCATAATAACAACAATACATCAAACATTCCCCTGTGCGTCCGTGGGCGAGGACGCTCTTCAAAGCACGTTTGCTTCTATTCTGTCTCATTTGATCATTGTGACAACCCCAGGAGGCGGACAGAGTGAGGATTATTATCAGCATTTACACACAGGACAATACTAGGCTCTGGAGGATGGAGGGTGCTTTTTTTCAGATCACAGAGCTTGTTAGTGGCACTTTTGTAGCCACAGCCCAGGTTTTTACTGAGAAGGGACTGTCATGTAACCAGATGATAGGCAGCACCTGGACCAATACCAGCTCTGGAGACAGCCCAAAGCTCCCTCTTACTGGGAAGTGTGAAGCGAGGACTCTGGAGGTCTGCAATCTTGGTAGCATTGCACAGACAGAAAGAGTAAAATACTAGCATGTTCATCAGCATTAATTTATTGATACTTGTGACTGCTTGAACTGGAGTAATTGGTATTTTCACTTTTGAAAAAATGTTTATGTTGTTTTATTTTATTGTTTTGGTGTGTGTGTGTGTGTGTGTGTGTGTGTGTGTGTGTGTGTGTGTGTGTGTACATCCATGTGCCCATGGGTTTCAGAAACAAATATCGTATCAGATCCTTTGGAGCTAGAGTTAAAAGCATTTGCGATCTATTAGATGCGGGTGCTGGGATTTGAAGTCCAGGCCTTGGATAGACCAGAGAGTGCTCCTCAGCACTGAGCCACTGCTCACTAATTATGCCTGGTTTACCTCCTAAGGCTCCAAATCTCTAGGAAGAAATTGGGAGTTTTCTATGTGTCCTTTCAAGATTTTTTTTTTTTTTTTTTTTTTTTTTTTTTTTTTTTTTTTTTTTTTTTTTTTTTTTTGTATCTGCTGTTAAGGGAGATATAAGGAGTAGTAGAGGCCTCTTGGTCTTTTGGATCATTTATCTAAAGACCTGGTACCAAGGTATTTGTTCTCAGCTTGGTAAAACTGGTAGCAGATAGAGGAAAGGAGACTCTTATCCATCCCTTCCAGTTAACAAGGCGCCCAACTTTCCTAGTCCGTCCTATGGTCACGGATTGTCAGAGCTTTGCAACTGCAGTACAAACCTCTCCTTCACCAGGGAAAAAGCCTCAGACCTAGACATGTGAGGTGTCTACCCATATCTAGAAAACAACTGATGCTCAAATCAAAGAGCTTGTAATGGAAGTTTCTAGCTAGTGTTTACTTAGCATCTACTATGTGCTAGATACAGTGAAGGGGCAGCTGGAGACCTGCACACTTTTGTTTTCTATAATAATTTTGGGTGATGTCCCTATGTTTTCTCAGGAGAACTTAGGATAGTCTGAGGAAATCCAATCTGGCTGGCAACTCAGGACAATGAATGTGACACATTTACTTCTCTCTCATTCTGTTCTCCAGTATTGGTGAGTGGGTGATGGACAGAGGTTGTGGGGAGGTGGCTTCTTTCTTCACAGATGAGAAGGACCCAGATGTGAGAGCCTACAATTTCTGAGGGACCCTCAGAGCTTGAAATCACAGGCTTGCTGGGCTGATGAGAACACATAAAACTCACACTCAATTCTTTCTCAGGTGCAAAATGACTTCACTCCCTGAGGTTCATAGCCCTTGGTTGGGTTACCCACAGGTCCTCAGCAGACTACACAGGAGTTAAGAAGGTAATACTTCCTGCTGTTCAATGCAGGAGAGAAAGGGCTCTCAGAAACAGGAAGAGAGACCAGCTTTCTAATCATCCTGAGGCTCCACTCAAGTTCAACCCAACACTTCAGGCAGCATGATTGTTAAGAATATAAACTGTAGTTATAAACACATAGATATGCACATGTATGTTATACACACATATATGTGCACACATGCATATAATATATGTGTAGGAATGTAATGGTGGAATCCAACCCCTTCCAGATACTTATAGGCACACTGTACTGAGTCCTGTCTTTGAGTGCCTGCCTCACAGACTTCTTGGTACCAAGGTCTTTCACTTGGGAAGTGAATTTACATCAAAGGTGGTATTTGTGTCACAGGTCTTTCTCTTGACCCTGTTCCCTACCTCCTGGCAGAGATTAGAGAGCCTGCCACAGCTGTTCTACGGACCCTTCGCTAGCCTGAGAAAGCTAAAAACAGCAGGTACCCCTTCCTGTCACGTGAACTTTGATTCCATTCTTCAGAGCTCCCATCAGGCTGCTTTCTGAGGTGCGATGAGACCTGAACTTTACTTGGAGGCCCGACCATCTTGCTGCCTCTTTGTCTGTCTGGTCACATCTGAGTTATCTGTCCATGTGTCCTCCTAAAACATCATCCAAAGTGTAACAGTATATGTAGTATATGAGCCATGTTTGTAATATATCAGTGAAACTACAACATATAAATGAATACCTAACAATTGTGAACATGTGTGTATATAATATGTGAGATAATAACTATTTCATTACTTTGAAACATTACATTTATTGAAATTACTAGTAATTATAATATGCATACATTCTGATGCAGCACAGGGTTTTGTTTTATGTTCTGTAGCATATAAATTTTATAGTGATGTTCCGTCAAATAATGATGAGAACATGAGAACATTAAAGGGTCTCCAACTAGCAGTAAACCAACAGGCTTGGTCCATACTCTCAAGTCCGTAGCACTTGTATACCACAAGGAGTCCAGCACACAAAACTCCACATTATCTCGCAGCCCTGGTGCATACCACTGCTTTCTGAGTCCGATAAAATAAAACTCAAGCTGTTCTACGGTGTGACGCAGCCTCTCCTAGCCAGGTCCCTCCCAGTAAGACTCTGTGCTTGGACTCACCATATTCTTTCAGTTTTTGCAGAATCCGTGAGCTGCTTTGTTCAGGCTCAAGCCACATTCCGTTCTCTCTGCTTGAATTCTCGTGACTTTTGGGTTTTGATTTCAGTCTTATCTCTGACCAGTTCTAAGTTCCATGCACATAAACACCACAGGTTGTGTTCCTCACTAAACACCCAGTTGTCGGTGGTGCTTTGTTCTTTGACATAACACAACGCACTGTAGGATGCTTTGCCCCTGGTATCCATGACGACCAAAGTAAACAATGCAGTGGTAGTCAGGTCTGTGATAACAAGCTATTGACACTCCAAAGAGAGTGGAGAAGGGATTCCAGAGACCCACACCTGAAGTTTTCCTTTCTCAAGCTGCAAGCGATCTTAGGAGATTGGAGAATATGTGGGAACAGAAGTTGAATCTGAAATGGGACGCATTGGTGCAGCTTCCATGAGTTTGAAATCTATGGTGGGTAGGATCTTGCAGTGGTATTGCTGCCTTGAGATAACCTGTGCTGTAAAGCAAAGCCCAATAAACTCGTTGATCTTACCACATTGGACTTTAGTGATATCTAACTTTGTGTTTTTCATCGTTGTTTACTGGAATGATTAAATATTACTAGTTTTTCCTCCCTTAGAAACATTAACACAACACCAGTACTCCACACAGTGCCAGGTATGGGGAACATGGCACTTCCCAAAACCCAAGAAAGGATCTGGAGATATGGAGTTCAGCAGATAGTAAACTTTTATTATTATTATTATTATTATTATTATTATTATTATTATTATTATTATTATTATTTATTCAGATTATATCCTGATTGTTATCCCTCACTAGTATCTTCCCATTCCCACCTTCCCTCTCTCTTTCACTCTATTCCCCTCCCCTAAACCTGAAACTTTAATGGTGATCTTGCAGGATCAGGTGCCTGTTCATTAGGCAAACCCAGGGCAACTACAACAATCATTTTCCCCTGGCATGCAAGTCCATCCCCCCCCTCACTGGTTGAGTGCAATCTTCCTTGATATTGTCTACATTTGGCTTTATCCTTATAAGATTCCCTTTCTCTTCCTTACAATTTTGTGTACATTTCTCAACAAAGGCTGTCTTGCTAATTTATTCCTCCCTCTGGCCCCAAGTCTCCTTTGCTTAGGAACCTTAAAGATGCATGAGTTTCTCAGGTCTGTAAGCTGTGTAACTCTGAGCTCAGCTCCTGGTTTGGGTGGGGATAATTAGGCAGCCCCAACAAATAGGCACAGGCTATTAGGGCAGGAGTCCAGGGCTTCCTGCTTATCCATAACTTGCATGATTAAGTGTACTTATGGCACTTTGTACGGAAAAAAATGGAGCATTATGTTTTTTTATTCATTACACCTGGCACAGAGAAGACAGTCTTTAAGTCATTATTAAGTGATTTGTTGAATGATGCAAGAATGCTACACTTCAATGAGAGATGAAGTCTTCCAAAACACAATGGATTCACCATAGTGATAAATCACTCAGAATGGCAACTCCGCATTTTCAGAATGTTGTGATTGTATTGATCCCATTTTGCAGGGAGTAATTGCAAATAGTTTCAGTCATCACCAATAAACAATCAATATATCATATAATCTAATCTCCTTAATCCTGCAGTCTAATACTAGTGTCAGAGCAAAGGTAGGAAATGTTTGTAAATCAGGTCCACCAGGCCTGGAGAGACGGGACCAAGAGTGAGAATGCTTGGTATTCTTAAAAAAAAACCAAGTTTGCTTCCCAGCACAGGGATCCAATGTCCCTTTCTGATCTCCATAGACTCCTGTACTCATATGCACATTCCTACAAATACGCACACACACAGGCATGCACGTGCATGTGCGTGCCCCTACACATGCGCGCGCGCGCGCACACACACACACACACACACACACACACACACACACAAGCATGTTTAAAAATAAATTAATAAAAAAGCAAATCCACCAATTCTGTTTTTTTTTTTTTTTTTATATAAGGCTGGTGCAGAGATCACATTTTCCACAGAAAAGAGTCAAATGCAATCTGACAAAAGGACTTTCATGTTGTTCTCAAGTGTGAAGTAGCTAATAAGAATAGTTTTGACACTATGATATTGACGTATCTGGGACAATGTGAGGGTTTGGAGGCCAATGGCATAGGATAGATGTAATTAGAACTGTCTCAGAAAAAAAAATCTGAGACAGATGGTTGTCATCTATTCAGATTTTAACAGAAAGGAAGCAATTGGAAACTTGGTACTTATTTTCAAACATTACCAAGTTAAATATATATTCTGATAACTGGAAAACTTTGAACAGACTAGATAACATTAGCTATTCCATGTGGAAACACTGATAATTGCTGAAGTCACCTGCAACTTCAACCAGGAAATCTGTTCTGGCCTCTACAAGCACCTGTACACACGAACATGTACAACCACCCCACACAACCCTCACTATGGACATAAATAAAATAATATTAAAACAAATTTAATTATGTTCATTAATTTTGAAATATAATTAAAACTCAATTCTGATTTTTCTTAGCAATGGAAAGTTTGAGTAGCACCCTACTGTTTAGTATGTAGCTCTCTGCTGTTGTAGCCATCTTCCTAATGACATCTGAGAGAAAACAATGTAACATACACAGGTTTATAGTGTTTCATTGTTGCTGACTTTGATTTTGTTACAGTAATGGTTGAATGAAAATAATATA